>NC_092063.1:1885000-1957500 GCF_039877785.1 Chaetodon trifascialis | reverse complement strand
GATGTAGACCGGCTCTCCTCTGGAGCACATGGCCAACAGCTGGATCAGCTTCGGGTGATGGAGGCTCTTCAGCGCCTGAACCTCCTTCACGAACTCGTCCTGCTTCGTGTCCTCTGGACGGGGACAAGCAGAATTATTGGTGAACTTTACCAGATTTGATCATCTTATGTTCTATTTGTCTCCACGCAGCCAAACTGTCCCTAATGTCCATATTTGACATTTTTGTCTTCCACGCCCTCATTCGTCCCTCGATCACCGCCTCTAACCCGTCATTCAGCTCTTTTAATAACCTCCACCTCTTTTTCTTCCCATTAATGGGAAACTTCATCCACCCTCCCTCCCCTTTGAAATATTTCACCGTCTCCGTTTTTGTCCGTCGCTCCACATTCAGCTTCCTGAATGAGCTCCCTGAACCGGCCAATCAAAGCGTGCGAGCACACATTCCAGGCAGGTGACTTTATATCATGTATTGTGCTGCTTTGGGCTCTGTGTTCAGACACTTTTCCACCCCAGCGTCACTGTTTTGTTGCAAACAAACAGGTTTATTAACAGGAATCAGCCTCTTTGTTTCGGTGTTTTAAGTCTATATAACGGTACAGACCGTGTGTTCTTCACAGCATCTCCTGTATTCGTACCTGGTTTCAGCGTCTTGATGGCCACCTTCCTGTTCTCCGTGGTCCACAGGGCCTCCCACACCTCCCCGAAGTGGCCCTCTCCCAGTTTCTTATGGAGCCTGAACTCCTCTCGCGGCCTCTCCCACGGCTCCATGTCGAACAGTTCCCGCTGCACAGAGACGACAGGGTGAGTCCAGACAGTTTACATCAAACCAGCGTGAGACGACAGAGCAGACGCGCTGCGGTGACGTGTTTTCCAACACTGAGCGACTGCATTTTAAGTTAAAATTACTCCACACACACACACACACACACACACACACACACACACACACACACACACACACACACACACACACACACACACACACACACACACACACACACACACACACACACACACACACACACACACACACACGGTCCCTGTGTGACTTTGCACATGACAGAATTCTGCTCCTGCAGGGCGAAGCAGGAAGACGGCGTTTGAACGTTTCAGTGGACCAGAGATGGCAGACAGAGGCCGACACAAGACTGAAAATATGCTTTTGACGGCTCGAGCACAGCTGGGGCTTCTGTGCACGTCCATACATTCCCTCTGTGATTCTGGACCACCACGGGCTCCTTTTCTTCAATGCTGCTTGTTGACTGTTTAATGTTCTAGCCTGAGCCAGAACTCTTTTCTAATTGGACAGTGAACAGAAATTCTGGATCATGATGAGAACGTCTGCATATATTTTGTCTTCACCTTGATTTATTTACTGTTTTTACCATCGCAAAGTAATATTTTTCACATGCGATGCACTGATTTCCCTTCTTACGACGCATCGACACACGATCAGCAGCGTCGTGTGAGGTGAGTGGAAGACGAACGAATGAATGAACGACAATAAAAAAACCACGAATCTGACAGCTTCATGACAAATTTATTGTTTATAGGTGATACAAAACATTTTGTTCTGATGATCAAGTGCTTTGATAAAATGAAATGAAAGGTTACAGAAAAGCTTGATTCATGAATTGAATTCACGACAAATCAACTTGATTTGATATAAAAATGATAAATTCAAGTGTTCATCAGCTGAGACACAAAGCAAGGCATCGCTCAACTCGTCAATTCTTTTCATTCGTTCACACACATCAAATAAATGAATGAATGAACACAACAGTGTCTAAAACCAAAAACCCAAAGTTTGTCCAACACGAACTGAAATGAACAGTCTGTTCTGCATCTCTGTACAGAGAAAAGCATGAAAATGAGTCTGACTCCCCGACATTTCAGCGTGTTTCTCTGCCATCATCACAGAGGTTGTTCACCTCACTTCATTAACATGGAGAAATACACTTGATATGATCTCAGTAATACACACGTCGACCTTTAAACAGCAGGACGAACCTGCTCCTTCAAACTAAAAGCTGACCTACAGCATCGTTAGTGATGAGAAACATTTAACTGTGTTTGAATGATGGACCATTAGCCCGAGTCTGAGCGCAGTGAGGCTGCAGACGGTGGACACTGGTCTCACCGCGCTGTGTGTGAACTGTACGAATGATGAGAAGCTGCTCTTCTGTCTCTACTTTCAAATATTCAGGATTTGAACTGAAACGTCGAGTCGTGAGGACTTACTGCTGGACCGCCGCTCCAAACCCCAAAATGTGGACTCCCAGTTCACCCAGTCGTGAAATGTAAAAGGCACAAATACAGAATCAATACTTACAGTGAACATATTGATTCTGTTTGATGTTGAAAGCTCAGAAAATATGAAGTAAAAAAATCCTTGGACACTGAAACAAAGTGTGATTTTTCCATCTGTTCTTGTTCTGCGCCTCTTCTTCCGTGTGTGTGTGTATGTGTGTGTGTGTGTGTGTGTGTGTGTGTGTGTGTGTGTGTGTGTGTGTCTCACAGCTTCCTCTGGAAGGGAAGAGAGAAGAGGTGGAGTCATTCAGTGGCCTCTGATCCAGAAGCTTTTATGCTCTCAAACACTTTTCATCCACAGGAGAAAAACCGAACCTCGCCGCTCGTCTTTAAAATCCACAAACGTTCCTGAATATTCTTTGTAAAACGTCCCTCTACATCTGTGATGCGACTCTTTCTAAAAAAAGCGCTGAGTAGACGTTTTGCTGGTTTGTCATTTTGCAGTGAAAAGTCTCCAGATACTCGTCGTCTCCCGCCGGGCTCGAGCTGACGAGCCGTGAATAGAGACCAGAGCTGGTGGTGTTTGATGTGAGCTGCCGTGCACAGATAAAGCCTGTAATTAACACGCCGCCACGTCACTCTGCTCTAAAACTGGTCCAAATATTTTGCTCTCTGCTTAATTACGCTCCAAAATTTGCCTCTCGGTATTCATTTACACATGCAGAGCACGACAACACAAAGATTCATTCAGGGTCTTTGTCCCACTTTGTCTCACATTCGTCCTGCAAAGACAAAGATGCTCCAGTTAAAAGAGAAGCAGGAACGTCGTGGACTGGAAACTGAAACGTGACTGTTGTTCTGACTCATTACTGGCTGCTGGTTTTCACTGAGAAACACTGAGAAACAGCTTAGCTGCAAACTCAGGTGAGTTTTTGGCCTAAGTTCACCTGCTGGTGACGTGCAGAGATGGAAACACTGGAAACTAACGTTTCTACTCTCTAGCTCAGGTCCCGCTTCAACGGTCACGGGTGTTGCTAGCTAAACAGGAAGTGGCTCATATGCCGGCTGACGACTTTTGAAGCCGAGACACAAATCGCCCTCGCTCCATCTTCTCTACTGACGGTTCAGACACTAAACATTAAACCAAACCTTCCAGCCAATCAAAGCTGAGTATTCTAAGTGGCAGCGGTGGAAAAGCGTGCGCTAATGCAGTTAGCGGATTAAAGCATTTATTCACATGTCTGTGAACAGGTCAAACTCCTCCTGTGGAGACCCAGAAGTGCACGAACGGACGAGTGAACGCACAGCCACGGCCTTTTTTAACCGACGCGTCCTGACAGGAGAAAATAAAGTGTTTTTCTCTTTCAGTCGATGAGGCGTCGTCGAGTCGTGAGAACGACAGAATGCTTTTATCAGAACGCTGTCTGACATCTACACTGTAGTCAAACACATGAAATGTTGTATATTCATTTTGTGATGCTTTCGGAGCATCAACAGCACGGTAACATTTGAATTCTCACTTCAGAATCAGAGTTTTGTTACTGTCTGTCTTCTGAAATGTGTTTAAATAAAGGTTTTAAGTGTATTCTCTGTTGCTGCTGCCATTTCGTGCCTTTTTGCAGTTTGTCTGTTGTTGTATGATCCGTCTTTGGTTTCATTTAATGTCTTTTAGAAAGACAAATTTCCACTAAGGTGGACACTAAAGTTAATCTAATCTATGATGTGTGTGTTTGAAGTTGTGCAGGTGTCCGCATGTTCAGGTGTTTCCCTTGAAGCTGATGTCACACTTTCAACCACACGTGAACATGATAACTGTTATATTTAGACACAAACATGATGCACACAGATGATTTCCACCAACAGCTGTTCATGTCATTCGTGCTCTTGTACTTCTGTCTTTGTGAGGACCGATTAGACGTTTAGACCTTTAAAGTGGAGACATATTTGGAAAGTGAGGATGCTTTAAACACTTCTGTAAAGTGTTTAAAGCGTCTGTCATCAATATTTTGACATCAAAACGTATCAGTGATGGTGTGACCGTTCTGCTTCGCTCTAAAAACCCGCCACGTGCTAACGCTGGGCGGTTAGCGGCAGCTGGTGAGCACAGCTGAAGAGATGATATTTCTCTCAGGAGCTGGAGGAGACCAAAACAGAGCTAAAATCCACCATGTGAACAGGGTCCTCACAAGAATAGAAGTAAAAACGTAGAGTTTTCGTGGGTCCTACCTGCTGGGCGCAGGGCTCCTCCAGCGGCACCCCCAGGCTGCGGGGGTTCTTCTGGTAGTAGGAGATCAGCTCTCCCAGCGTGGCGAAGGAGATCTTATCCGACACGAAGTACGCCCCGATGGAGGAGCGCTGGATCCTGAAGTGGTACACCTTCCCCTCGCTGCGGGCTGCCGGGCAGGAGAGTCACAGCGGTCACATGATCTACGTTACATACGTTCAGTTTGGAAAATACAAAGATTTGTTGGACGGAGGTACTTTTTCCTGACGACAGTCCAACATGTAGACTGCACAGAATGATCTGACAGATGCTGTAAATGCATACAAAAGTGTTTTTTTAACATCTTGTGCAGTATCACATATTTTTTTACTGTGCTTATATATTATTTGTATTATACGCTGTATTTTACCAGCTGCAGTTCAGAAAAGGAAGAAAGAAAGGAGTCAGTGTGTGTTACTGAACGTGTGCACTCAGAGTACTGATGATGCATATTTCAGGAGGACCCCCCCACCCCACCCCCACCCCCACGGGACCTAAAGGACCTTGAAGAAGAGGAGGGAAGGGGGGATAAAGATGCAGACGCCAGAGAACGAAAAGAAAAGGGCCAAAGTGACGAGCAGCAGACAGAAATGAGGTGGAGGTGATTCAGGAACAACAGAAGCTTTAAATCTCATGAGCTCCATCAGATTAAAGAGCAAAACTGAGGCCTCCAGCTGGTCCAGCATCACCGAGTCCTTCTGTTTCAAAGCTCCAGTTTAAGTCTGTGAACATTATTCAGCCAATCAGCTGCTGTGTCTGTCTGTTATGTATATGTTAAAAAAAAAAGAGCTAAATCTACTAAAGGAAATCAGTGTCAGTCTCATGTCTGTTAACTGCAGGGCTGGAGCCAGGAGGGATTATCTTAGCTTAGCATAAAGACTTAAATCAGGGGGAAAGAGCTAGCCTGGCTGCCTCCACAGGAAATCGCTGCACCCAGAAACGATCGCAGCGCACAAATCCACCTAAAACCTCATGGTTACGTTTCTGCTTTTAGACTAAAGAAATATAAAATGCTCATTAGTGATTGAGATGTGCCGCTACAGTTTGTGTATTGTGCCTTTATGTTAAGCTAAGCTAAACTACAACAGTTTGAGACCCATCAGTTCATCATCAACCCCAGCGCCTCCTCCATTCAGTCCTTCCTCTCTGTGCCCTCGTTAGCATTTAGCTCCTCGCCCTAAAGGACTGTCCAAATATAGGTGACATGCGCCTCAAGAACCAGATTTAGCAACCAAAACTAAAAGAGGTCTAATGATGAACTATTAATTATTCAAGACATGAAACAACACGTACAAACATATTCAGGCGGCGCCGTTTCTAAACTCAAATTCCTCGTGTGTGGACGCATGAAGCTGATTCTGATTTTAATGTTTCTACGCTGCATTTGAACACAGAAGCTGATGCTGACGCTTCTGTGGAGGCTCAAATGTGAACTCTTCACTTTCTGATTGAGACAAAATGAAAACATGAACCACCAGAACAAAAGCAGATCACGTGTCAATCAAATATTTTCGGTTCAGTGTCTCTGTTCATGTCTTCTATGTTCACACGCCTGCATGCATGAAGACATCCTGTCCAAATCTGTCCCCAATGGACTGAAGCAGTGAGAAGACCAGATGCTGATATTAGTTTACTGCCAAACCAAAAGTCTGCAGCAGAAATAAGCGAATTCAGCACCAGACTTCAGTCTGCACCGACCTCCTCCACCACGGCTGCCGAGGCCAGGCCGACACCTCACGGCCTCCACAGAGGCAGCAGAGAGGAGAGAGGAGCAGGGGGATGAAGGTGAGGAGGAGCAGAGGCAGGAGGAGGAGACGGATGGACAGAGAGGAGGTGAAGAACAGGACTCCCACCGAACACGAGCTCGAAGCTCCACAGAAAACAGACAAATAACTGAAGGAAACCGAATCACAACGAGTCCCAGAGCAGATGAGAAGTGCCTGATATTGATCACTGATCAGTGCTGATCAGAAACAATCAAACACTTCTGATCACGTGTTTCTGATCTGACACCATCCAACGCCTCACAGTCCAGACACACACAGCAGATTTAGTTCACTTCAGAGTAACCGGGGACTGATTCTGGTTTGTCCGTCACTTTTTAGCGTCCCCTGGAAACATCATGTTATAGCTCAGTTCCGTTCTGTTCGGTACGACGTGCAGTTGTTTCTTTACATGCTCTTAAATATGTGAATTCATTTCTCTGTTAGTCTGTGTTTCATTTACAAAACTTTTCTCTAATTGCACACGCACAGCTGGCGGCCAGTTTATTAGGTACAGCGAGTTGAGTCTAATACAACAGTCCTGTGATAAAGTCTCCCTTCACTTTAACCTGATGATTCAGCTGCATGAACATTTTAGAGAGCTGTTACTGATAAGCAGCTTAACTTCACTGATATACTGTTGATACAGGGGACAAAATAAGAGGAACACCTATCAGAATGACCCAGCAGCAGCACCACAAAGTTAAAACTGCACCTTTTTTAACCAAAGACAGAAAGTTTTCCCTCTCACATATAAAAAGTTGAATTCATCAGAGATAAAATAAACCTGCTCTAATCGAGAGTTCAGGAGCTCTGCTGCCATTGACTGCTTTGGTCTGGTTAGACCAGCTGACGTATGGTGGCTAATGTTAGCAAAATCAAGCTAGCTAAATGTAACTGATCTTGTAACTGACTCTTCTGACGTGTGCTGCCCTTACGCTGCATCTTAGCGTTCAGCTTTAACCATAACTGTGAACACAACAGCACAAAAGTCACATGCAGGCACAGCTCCAATGAACAAAGTCAAGGAATTGAAAAGTCAGAGGAAAGCAGGTGAGTTCAGAGAGGAGCCGCCGGGGTCAGAGGTCACCGCTGAGGATGAGTGGATGAGTGGTGCAGGCGCTCACCAGAGATTGTGTACTCGTCACTGTGACTCTCACTGATGCGAACCAGGAAGGAGCCATCTTTGTTTTGGGAAGCGAGCAGCAGCTTCTCAGCTTTCACACGGTTTATGTTCCCGTAGTACCACCTGCAGAGAAGAGACAAGATGGACGACAACGGCGGGAGGTGAACGGATGATCAGACGGCGAGTGAGGGAATCAAACACAAAGATATTTACACTTAAACAGTGAGGTCAAACCTTAAATGTATTGTCTTTGCGCGTTTTCAGTTGAGTATTGAGTCAAAGGGGATCACATCCTGTTATATTTACGCTTTAAACAGCATCCTAACTGTTCTGGAATCAGGGTTTTATTTCAGATTTCCATATTTTAGCTGCTGCTGACTTTGTTCCACCTCCAGAATTTTTCTTTATATATGTCTTTATGCACTCACTGTCCTTCATGTGAGCATAAAGACGTAAAATTTAGAAAACAGTGAGAAACTTTGCCAGAATATCCAGCAGCCAAAACTCAAAACTATTACAAATACGTAAAATTATTAAAGTAATTCAAAGGAAAAGCAGCAGCTGCAACCATGAACAGGAAAAATGACTTCATGAGTGTCAAAATAGCCGTAAATCGATCGATCAGCTGATGGTTTCAGGTGTAAAAATCAGAATTTGTAAAGTAATCAGTAACTAAAGCTGTCAGATAAAGTGCAATGTTTCCCTCTGACATGTCGTACCATGAGAAGAAAACACTCAAGTGAAGTACCATTAATTTGAATTGAGTAAATGTACTCACACTGAACAAAAACATCACTTTTGTTTTTGCTCCCATTTTTCATGAGCTGAACTCATGATGCATCTGTGGCATTGTGCTGTGTGATGTGCTGTGAGCGGCCTTTTACTGTGGCCAGCCTCAGGCACACCTGTGCAGTAATCATGCTGTCGAATCAGCATCTTGATATGCCACACCAGTGAGGTGCGATGGATCGTCTCAGCAAAGGAGAAGTGCTCACGAACACAGATTTAGACAGATTTGTGAACAATATTTGAGAGAAATGGATCTTTTGTGTATATAGAAAATGTTTTAGATCTTTGAGTTCAGCTCATGAAAAATGGGAGCAAAACAAAAGTGATGCGTTTATGTTTTTGTTCAGCGTAGTTACATTCCAGCCCTCGACAGGTCACATTCTGCACATCGCAGGCTGTCGGTGACGGAGCGACGAAGACAAACATGACAGACACACACAGGACGAACGGACTGGTCCACGTCTGACCAGAAGAGCGACTCCGAACCAACGATTCCTTGACGAGTCTTTAAAAGTGTTTGCTCAGATATCACACTCATCTGTGTTCACAGCGTCACAGACGGCGGCTCAGGTTTCACTCGCAGCAACAACAAGCAGAAACTCACCAGGATGTTCAAACTGTACAAACATCAGATGTGAGATGAGAGCGAGGAACCCGAAAACACTCTGAACTCAAAGGCACCATGAACTGAAACCTCTCTGGGAATATTACAGGAACAACTCGATAAAAACATCAGAGCTGAAGCATCAATAATGATAATAATCATTATGTTCAGCCCTAAAAATACTGTGAGGTGAATCTAGATTCTCTGGAAAAGGTCAGATAATGATTTTTGAGCACCGTAGCGACGTTATAGATCTTTGTTTGACCTTAAAATGACTCATTAAATCTCATTTTGATCAGACTCCCCACTGATCTGCTCATCTTCTCCACATCAGACAGAAACCAGCACGTTTACTTTTACTTTCCCTTCCAGAGACCAGAAAGTTATGAAAGTGTACGAGTACAGACGTCACTCAGCTGCCAGTTTATTAGGTACACCCAGCTGAGACTGAAGCACAAAGGTTTTAAAGTTGAACCTGTTTCTCAGATGTGTTGCTGTGACTGTCCGATCGTCGTGGAGGCTGCAGTTTGTGGTGCTGTTGAATTATATGGTTTTACACTGACAGGTGTTTGGATTATTCTGTCCTCCCTGAGAAAAAAACCTTTCAGTCTGTGAAGTGAAACTGGAAACTGGCTGTTTTACATTGATGCTGCAGCAGACACTGAACAGCAGAGAGCACATTTCAGCTCATCGGCTTCAGCATTGAGAGAAGGAATCAGAGATGTTTCTGTCCTGATGGTCAGTTTCTGTGGTGCGTTTGAGGACAGTGGGACGTTGGAGTGTGTGTCCGCTCAGCACTGTGAACACAGACAGTGAGGAGCGAGCTCGGCTGAAACACGATGACTCCCTGCAGGCTGGATGAATAATGGAGGACCTGCAGCTGCAGACGGTGAACACGTGCACGCTCTCGGCTACATTTAGCTCCAGTCTGGATCAACAGCAGCGCAGGACAACGCTTCCACCTCCAGACGTTTGTGTTAGACTTTGCTTTGAATGCCAGCAAGATTCAGAGTCCCAATCAGAGCTGAAGCAGCTGAAGCTGAAGCATTTAATTGAGTTAATAATTCTGCAGCTATTTCTATAACTGATTAAAGTCGTTTGTGAACCAGAAATGCAAAAATGCCCTGGTTCCAAATGTGAATGTTCTTGCTCATCTGAGTCCTTTGTGATTGGAAACTGACACACACACACGCTGTGAAGCTACACTGCTTCTGTTTCCACGACTTTAGGTGTGTCCAGGACCACATTTTGCCATGATGACACACACACACACACACTCACACTGCCAGTCACCCTGACGCCGCAGGGAATCATTAATCAATCATCAAAATAGTTCCAGATAAATTTTCTATCAATCATTTACTCGAATTATCTGTGAACTCTGGTCAAAGATCAAGAATATTACATATGAAGTGAGATGAAGAGCAATAAGTGAATCAGTGAAAATCAGCCAATCAGCTCGATCAGTTATCAGAACAGATGCCGAATGATCGATTAACTGTTTCAGCTGTGAATGTAGAGAAGATCAGAGAGTCACATCAGGTCACAGCATTCATTCATTCATTCATTCATTCATTCATTCAGACTTTGACAGCTCTTCCTTCCACGTGATGCAGTTTCATTCTCTGTCTGAATTATTAATTATTAATTATTATTATTATTATTTATTATTATTATTATTATTAGTTCTTCCACCTGACCAGGTGCTGCTCAGGAAACCTGCTGTGGGCCAATCAGGGACGCTCTACTGTCCCTGGTTATAAATAAAAACACAGCAGAGGTCAAACCTGGATCAGCTGTCACACCAGATTTTCAGGATTTCTCCGGTTTCAGAATCCTCTTTTGTGACTTTTCTCGGATCCTCCTGCAGATCCCACAAAAACAAGATCGGGATCCGGATCCGGGTCGTATGGTGAGAACAGTAAGCCCTTCTGTCCCTGCTCATGTGCATCACATCATTCCCTTGAACCATTCTGGCAACATTTGGGGGATTTACAGGAGGTGAAGCAGCTGATTAGAGACCAGATCCCACATCAGCACCACGGGTCAGGTGACTCTGGGGGACCTGGGGACAGAGCAGAGGACGTGTCTCCAGCACTCACTTGTGTTTGGCGAACTCGTCCTGCAGCAGAGCCACGTAGTTGGCCGGGATCAGTCCGGACTCCAGAGACCCGGTGAGCTTCTTGGCCAGCACGTACTCGCCCCGCTTCTCGATCACGGACAGCTTGTCGCCCTCCTTCACGGTCAGCTCGTCGTCGCTGCGGGCCTCGAAGTCGAAGAGCGCCGCGTAAAGCTGCACCGGCCGCTTCTTGGGCGACGGGACGCGGATGTCTCCGGACACCGTGCGGATTTCCGCCGCCTGCGCGGCCGGGTTGGCGATGACATGGTTGTGGTTGGGGACGGCTGGGTAGCGGAAGTCGGGCCAAATGCAGTCCCAGAGCCGGTTTAAACAGGGCATACAGGAGCGACAGCAGCTCTCCATCCCGGGACACGAAGGAGCGCGGCGGCGGGTTGTTCCAGGATTTATCCGAACTGCGATCAATGAGACGCTTCAGGCTTCCTCAGTCCGCTGAAAACGGCCCTCTACAGCCCGCAGTCACCAGCCGTCCGGTCCCTCGCTCCCACCTTCTTCCTCTGCCTGGAAACATAATGCACCGCCAGCAATAGTTGGGTAGATTAGCCGGAGGAACCGGTTTTTTCTGTCGAGATCATGGATCTGAGCCCCACGCCTGCAGTGCGCACGGCGGCTGCGGGAATGCGGAAACGGGAATGGAGGGCATCCAAGTGGGATCGGTTCCCTGCGAGGACTCGGCGGCGCGACCCAAGACGAACGTACAATGTGAGCATGGCTCCCAAAAAACGTTAATCCATCGTTTTCTGGAGCGAACGGGAGAATATTCGCAGCAGCCGACGCTCAGGTGTGAATCCGCGGCCGGAAAGAGACAGGTGAAGGTGAGCGGCAGCACGGTGCGTAAAAACTTTGGGTTTGGCGCTCCGCACGCCTCCTGCTGCTCACACACCTGCGTGCTGAGGGGGCGGGGATAGGTGTGTGTGTGTGTGTGTGTGTGTGTGTGTGTGTGTGTGTGTGTGTGTGTGTGTGTGTGTGTGTGTGTGTGTGTGTGTGTGTGTGAAGACATTAAATAATCCAGAAATCCACAATCAACGAATTTATCAATCAATTCATCCTTTTTTGGATTGAACATTAAAACTCAGCCCATGCCAAACTGCACACTGCACATATTTCTGCAAATGATTTAAACCTCATTGTCCATTCTGTCCAGCAGTGGGTCTGTATATATTTTATATTTTCTATATGACCTCATCTGTTCACTTAAACTTTTTACTTTTACTGCACTGCCACTGACTACCTGCTGCACGTCACCTGTTAACACACTGTGTTGCACATATTTTTATAGTTTCATAGAAATTACCTTTATTACCTGCACCTACCTCAACTGTTTAGACTTCATGCCACACTATTTGCATGGATTTCATTTTATTTCTATTTTGGATGGCTAGGCTGCACGGTGGCGCAGCAGGTAGTGCGCGTGCTTCACACCAGCAAGGTTGCAGGGTCGGGCCTTTCTGTGTGAAGTTTGCATGTTCTTCCTGTGCATGTGTGCCCCCCCCCCCAGCTTTATTTACAGCACTGTAGGCTACATATAATTTTCCTTGTTTTTGTTTATGTGTTTATATGACAGTATATTATGCTGTATACATTTTCTTTTTACTCTGATGTATAGAAGTCACTTGATGTGTGTGAATAATAATGGTTACAAAATCCTTGGCAGTATGAGTGCAATGTGTGATGTCAAACCTTGGAGGCTACTCTTACCATAAAATCCAACTGTATTCTGTTAGCTAGACAAAAAAATTAGTACAGTAACCATTATCAATGGAGGACTGGGCTAAGACTGAGAGGTGGACATGAGGGATATTTCAATGGTCCTCTGCCATAGTGACCAAACATCTAAACATTTTGACTTGCAGTGCTTACACAATGCCAAAGGGACGATGCATTTTGTTGGCACTGACTATCTATATAAGAAAGGAATTTAGTTTTGAAGCATGAGTGAACAGTTTTGGGAGAGATATGAGCTTTTGCAGGTGAACCATGGTGTTGTGCTGAACTGTAAGACTGTTTTGCCAAATGATCTTAGAGTTAAGAATGTAATTTCTGTGTCAAGAAATGAGCCAAACCAATGGAGAAAAACTGTAAAAAGTGTTTGTTTCATATTTTTTTCTGCAGGAGAGAGAAGATAGAACGGCAAGACGGCGGGTTCAAAAATGTTTTTTCTTTTTTTGGAGTTTAAATAAAGTTCCTGACAAGTGTGAAGTCGTCAGTGTTGTTCATCTAAGTTTTTCTTTTTAAAGAATACAGATGTCACTTTTACAAAGTGAAGCTGTCATTTGTTCTACACCTGAGATCTACCTGAGAAGAACTGAGGCCAAACCTGGTCTGGTTTGGACTCAGCTGAGACAGACGGAGATGGAGGGTAGGAGGCTCCGCAGGTGATTACAGTTGTGCAAGGGCACCATATTAAGGATGTTAATGCAGTACTTGAAGACATTTTGGTTATTGTCTGTATTTGTTTACAGTGTGTGTTAGGGGCTGCCCTGAGCACCAGTCTGACTTATTTATTTCATGACTGCAGCTTGACGTAGGTGCATGAATTCAGGTAGAATCTCTCCCTTAATGTGGAGGTTTGTTTAACAGTCTGCTGGTGATTTCACTGATGATGACTATCAGCAGACGGAGGCTTTGATTGGCTCTCCACAGTCTGACACACCTGCTGTAAATGTTGTTATCAGCCTGTAAACACTGAAGGGTTTCTGTGAGTTGTGCTGCTCTCAGTTGAATCCATGATTCACAGTCTCATGCAGGAGTCTGAGACCAGCTGAGAGAGCAGCTGTTTGAGGAATTTACTGAACCCTCTTTAAATATGAGCTTAGAGCTGAGAGCCGCTGACAGGAAGTGAGAAAGTGTTGCTGATGGTTGCTGATTCTGATCTTTTCATGGACTTTTCTGACAGTAATAATAAAGTCCAGCCTAATTCTTTCAGTACAACGTTCAACCTGCTGGTGGTATCTGACCACATGCCGCCAGCGGTCCTCCTGATCGGAGCAGGAAAGTCTTCAGACCGACGCTGCTTCAAATCCAACATGAAAGCTTTTCAGGTGGAGCTCTAATCTTAACCTTTCAGCTGGAGCAGCGGCTTTAAGGTGGTGAAAGACTTTGTTTCTCTGCATACACGTCGACTCTGTGAGCAGTTTGACAGCCTGTTTCACAGACTGATGCTCAGCTTCAGGTCAGAACAGAATGAAATCAAAAAACAGCTGAAAGAAGAAGAGTGAAGGAGTATTCAGACTGAATGGAAAAATAAAAAAATAAGTCCTCATTAAGAATCCAAAAATGTACTTAAGTATCAGAGTAACAGTACTCTGTCCTGTGACCATTAGATTAAAACTGAAGCATCAATGTCAGAGCAGCATTTTACTGCTGGAGCTACTTTAAACCACTTCATACACACAGAGCCAGTTCAGGCCAGTGGCTCTAAACGCCGGGGGTCGGGCCCCTCCGAAGGGTCACCAGGTAAGTCTGAGGGGTCATGTGATGATTAATGGAAAGAAGAAAAACAAGCTCTGATGCACAAAGATCTATTTCTGATTTCTTCGTTTCAGTCTGAATGTTGGACTTTATTGTGAAATGTTGGATTAAATTACCTTTTTGGACCCAGAATAATTATTGAAATGAAACCATGTGGTGCGTTTAGAGGTGAAATGTTTAACCCTCAACAATGCATCACACATTTCATGTTTTTTAATGTAAAATCTCAGAGAAAAGTGACGACACTGTACCTCCAAAGTGTA
The DNA here is from genome assembly GCF_039877785.1 of Chaetodon trifascialis. Taxonomy (NCBI): domain Eukaryota; kingdom Metazoa; phylum Chordata; class Actinopteri; order Chaetodontiformes; family Chaetodontidae; genus Chaetodon; species Chaetodon trifascialis. The sequence continues at coordinate 1,942,834 of NC_092063.1, read as the reverse complement.
CTTGTACAAACATAATTTTCACCAGTTTGTAATTCCACTACTCTTGGTGGTAACTAGAAATGTAACTGATTACTTTTCCTAATCAGATGTAATTACAATATCTGCCATTTAAATGGGCTCGTTACTGTTGCAGAACAGCAGAATCTCACGTGACAGAAGCTTCTAATTTCACCTGAATTAACTTGTTTTCATCAAATGTAATTAGTTTGAAGGCCTGTTAACGTGTTCATCCTGCATCACATGACCGTCTTCTCCCAAATCCTGCAGTCTAACCAAGAGTTCACAGGCAGGAACACTGGTCGCTGCTGCCCTCTGCTGGTCAGGAGTGTTAATAACTGTTATGACTGCAGTGACAGGTGAAACAGGACAGATGTTCCACAGCAGCACTAAAATAACACAGCTGTGCATTAACAAGAGGAGTGAAGCAGACATTTAAAAACACAAAGGTAACTTTCCACAGTAACTGATTACTTTTATATGCAGTAACTGCTAAAGTAACTCAATTACTCTTGAGAAAGGTAACTGCTGAGGGTTTGTGTTTACCAGCTCCACCGCCTGACGTCTTCAGAGCAGCTTCAGGTGTTGAAAACAGGAAGAGAAACACGTGTCTGTTTGATAGATAGCACACCGTTTTATTAGTATATTTAGCTTTGTGATGTACAGCTCGGGAGAAAACAAAAAAAACAAAACTAAATGGTCACAATTTCTTTTTTTTTTTAAAGTCCAGAAACATTTCAGCCTTAGCAGTGACATCACACAAAAGAAAGCTCAGTTTTTCGATCATTGGTTTCTTCGCCATGGACCAGAGTGATATGTTCTCGTTTTTAGGCTAAACAAACGCGCCCGTACCGCCAGCGCAGCCAACAAACAGAAAAAGTAACCCCACGCTTTGTTTTTCACTTCTTTTTTCTCCTCGATCGTTTAAGTAGCTTCACATATATTATCAACATTTTTCTAAAGAATCAAAATATTCAGCCACAGGTACTGGAAAAAAGGTATCCACTGTTATATATAATAATAAACACAATAAATATAAAAAGAATTTTTGATATAATTTATATGGTATCAAAGAGAGGGAAATGGGCCTTCAGTTAGACGTGTTCTTACAAAAGTGATGTCCTTCTTGTTTTTTTTTCCTGAGGTTGAGTTTTGTCATCTGCAGTTTTGCTAAATATACTAATAGACTAAGAGACCCGACACGCAGGGTCTGTCATGGCTTATCATTCACTGAGCAATCACCTCCAGCGGATCCTGGTCACACCGGCTGAGGTCGTTGTGGCCCCACTGTGATTTTGTGTGCTGAGGAGTTAGCCGGGGGGTCAAAGGTCACCCCCCTCAGGGGCGAACGAACACACAGCTTGACCCCCCACCCACCCACCCTAACAACTGATTTCATCTGGGGACGCCTCGCTTTTCAATTCCAGCCACGTGACGTTCCCTCACCGAGCACGAAGGAGAAAGAGTGAACTGATAAACACGAGCTAGCTGTTAGCATTCCTCACTGAGACACAGCTTTAGCATTTCAAGACCAACGCTCACCAAATGCTAACGAGGCTAAAAACTAAAGAACACAGCAGGTGTGCGGTGAAGGAAAGCGACCGGCTGGAATTCAAAATGTCAGCGCGTCCCCTCGTGCGATAGGCTTCTGTGTGAAGTGTGGTAATTGTATTTAGACGCAGTCCCATTTCCCTTCAGTGTGAGAGGACGGAGTCAGGTGAACTCAAAACAGGGACGAGGGGGACGAGAGAGAGGGACAGAGAGATGAGAGGAAACCAAACAGAAAACTAAAAACAAAGCAGAAAGAATCGCAAAAATCTGTACATGTAAACATCACACTTCCACTGAGTCAAACCATGAGGAGAATACAGGTTTCACATTGGTATTACTGCAGGTACGAAGACCCGGCGAGGAAATCAAGACAATCAAGAGTCCGGTACAAAGTCAGGTGAGGACAGAGAGAAAAGAACCGAGTATCTTTAACATGAGAAAATGAAGGAATCTAAAGCACCAGCAGAGAGGAACCCAGAAGGAAAACAGTCGAGCGGCTCGGGAAGCCGCCATGTTTGATTCTGGGAGGAGGAGCTGTACACCGTGACGCCCTGATAGAAAAATTAAAAAAGGTCCAGTATGTTTTCTCCTTTCTTTTTTTAAAACAAGTGTGTGTTGAGCTATACATCTGAGCATACCTGTCAGAGAAGTGTGTGACGATCTGCAGGAACCCGGCCGGCATCACGAACGAGTCTGTTCCCGCCAGCGCGATCGATAACTGCTGTGCGCTCGGGCAGCACACGCACATCCTCTGATGCAGCTCGCCGGCTTTAACAGAAACACATTTATTTACTCGTTTCCCCGAGACTTAGAGGAGATCAACACCACCGCCAGCAGGCCATTAGCTTAGCTTAGCTTCAAGACTGAAAACAGACGGAAACAGCTAGCATGTCTCCATCCAGCGGTCACAAAAGGCACCCACCAGCCCCGTAAAGCTCACGGTTTAATGATTTGATTAATTTGATTAATCGCTGCTGAACTTGAGTGTAAACATTTCAGTTTGCTGTTTTACTGGCGGTTAAAAACACGTTAAGAAACACGTTTTTACAGTTTGGTTTTTGGACGTATTAAACAAGAAACGATGTACTGATGAGTGATATTCAGAGGTGATGGTAGGCAGAGCCACGCCAGCTGTCTTCCTCTGTCTTCATGCTAAGCTAAGCTAAGCTAAGCTAAGCTAAGCGGGTGTAGCTTCATAACACAGAGTCGTGACAGTGGAGTCAATCCTCTCACCAAAAACATGAATCTCTTCAATGAGCTTCTAGTTTTTCAGAATTAGATTTTCTTCACCTCAAATGCGCAGTTAAATTAAAACTAAGGTACGGTAGGGAGAAGAAATTTAAGAAAATAAAATACTGAAATGAATGAAAATGATGTGAAAAGGAGGAAGCTGGACTCTTACAGTCCTGCGACTCTGATTCATTTTTTGAAATCTCTAATGAAAGAAACGCCTTCAAAGATCAACAGAAGGTTTGTGGTTCTGACTTGCGGACGTCTCGAGGAGACTCTGAAGCTGCAGGACTTCCAGAAGCTAAACATCACAGCAGGTAACGCAGTGCCACCTGCACCTGTGATTTAGTGCTTTAGTCAGAAAGGTTGAACGCTTCACGTCAGCTCTGAAGTCTCAGAGGTCACAAAGACGCGGCGACCTTTTCTCAAAGCCTCAAAAGACTGAATCCTTTTCACGGCGCTTCGATGTCGGGTCATAATCCTACGAGCTGCAGACAGTGTGAACATAACCTTTAAAGAAAGCCGTCACTTTCAAAGGAAACAGAAAACGCGTCTTGTGGACGAACCCTATGGGCCGACGCTCGCCGAGCAGCTAGCAGACGCTAAAGGTTGACGTGCAGCTGGAAATCCTCCATCTGCGTCGTGAGTTGAACAGCTGACGGCGCTCGGACGCCGCCGAGGGAGCCGATGGTTCCCGTGATGCCGGTCGGGTGCGCTGTCGTTGACATCCACGTTTGGAATGTGCAGTTTAGGCAAACAGAGTCAAGCTGTTGACTGAATATTGTACAAAATATCTTTTCCAAAAAAGACCACTTTACTCACACTACAAAATATATCTATAAAATAATAATATTAAGAGGAATCAGAACATTGATAATAATAATAATCATGTAATACTAAAAATAGAAATCAGATAGAAACGTGTCGGCCGTTTGCTCAGCCAGTGGAGTTAACAACAGGAGGAGGAGGAGGAGGAGGAGGAGGAGGAGGAGTACGGACGCTCGGAATAATCTCCCAGAATGCTCCGCTGTGAGTGACAGACAGAAGGAAAGGAAGTCAAACAGTGAGCAAATTCCACCTTTCTAAAGATTGTCATTTGCTTTTTTTTCTTTACACAGCTGTTAGTGTTTTTTTTTCCTTCTTTGTGTTGCTGCTCTGGCTTTGAAGTGAGACGACCTGGGCTCGAAAACGCTCGTAGAAAAACGTCTTTTCTGAGGTCGACGGAGACACTTTGGAACCAATGAGAGAGTCCGAGAAGTCCCCAATGCTTGATTATCACTGGAATGCGGCCTGATGAAGAACTGGACTTTTGGGACGATCTCAGCGGTTCAGACTGATTCCTAGAACAAACTCCTGGACCACATTTGTCCTGCAGGAGGTTTTAGTTGACAAGAATCAAACTCAGAGGAGGAGGAGGAGGAGGAGGGAGGAAGAGGGCATGAACTACAACAAGAGCCCCTTCACCGATGACTCAGCGTCTGAACCTGCTCTGACTGCTGAAGCCAGAAGAACTGAAGTGAATCGAACTCCTCGAGAGGACGAGTGTGAAGAAAAGTTTACTGACTGGAGGCTTTAGATGGACTAAATGTTGACGAGCTGCGACCGCTTCTTCATTTGACCTCATCCTTCATGTGCAGGTTCAGCACACGCTGACGGACCTGATGGACCGTCAGGGACGTGGACGTCTGCCCGTTCTGCTGAGCTGAGACTCAATCATCCAGTCAGGATGTTCAGATTCATCCGTCCTCCATCCTGCTTTGACCTGAGGAACCAGAGTCACACCACCGGGATCGGGGACGGGGTCATGGTCAGGGTCAGGGTCAGGGTCAGGGTCAGGGTCAGATCACCTGCTCCACCAGGGCCAGATTTCAGCAGTCTAAATGACATTTTTCCCTCCTTGTTAAAGGACTTCCTGACCCACCACACAGAGTTACGGGCTGGGAAACATTCCTGCCTGAAAATGAGGAATAAATGAAAAGCAGCAGTTTTCTGGAGCGTTTCTGAGCAGCTGTGATCAGCCGGCCTCCATCTTAATGCTGGAAAACATGATTGATCCCTGATAGTGAGTGACAAAGAGATGCACTGATGTGCTGTCCTGGAGTGACTCCGGTCTCTCAGTGTGCATCACACCAACAGAAAACATCTGGACCCAGCCAGGCATCCCAGAGGTGCCGAACCTCCCCCCGACAATGAAACCCAGGCGACTCGACCAAAACATCGGCAGCATCAGAGAGTGAGGATCAAACAGGAGGACGGGACGCCGGCGTCACCGACGAGGCCTCACGCTGGACAGCAAACGCACCTCAAAGCAAATGAAAGCGCTGAGCGTGTCCGACGAAGACACGAAATTTAGAGGAAAACTTGATTGTACCTCAGCGGGTCTCATGCATCTGATAAGATCTGTGAGATTTTTCAAAGGGCTTATAATCAAATCAAATTCAGCGTCTGAAGACGAGAGCGCGCGATGAAGGCTGCACCCCAACGTGTCTGCCTCTATGACATCAGCCTCCCTCCTCCTCCTCTTCTTTTTTTTTTTTTTGCATATTTCTCTCGTGTCATTCGGTGATCAGCACACAAAAAAAACGTTTATACTTCTACATCTAATCTGCCATAAATCAAATCATTTACATTTTAGCTGCTCCTGACGTCCCACGCGGATGGAAATGGGTGAAAGTTTGGATGGAGGTTTTGTGTTAACGGTGCGAGGCGTGAGCGGCGTCCACACCTGCTGGATGAATGGCTTTCACACTCTGCTCTGAAGGCCCACGGCGCTCGTCCTGGATGCGGATCCGCCGTCACCGCGGGCAAGCTGTCGCCAACGCGACCATCCAAAGCCCAGCGGATGCTCTGATTATCAGCTGCATTGCAAAAAAAACCCCACCACGCCTCTTCCTCTGCTCTCGTCTCGCCTCAGCAGTGCAAGTTGGGGGTCCCTCCTGGGAAACATGCATACACACAGAGAGAGCCTCCCCCTCAAACCACAGGTTACTGTTGCTTCGCTCAGTGTGCAAAAAGGGAGCAAATCACGGTGACGGACAGACAAACTGAGTAGGGACTACAGTAGAATTACACAGAGCAATGCCTCGGGAGGACGTAAGTCACATTTTGTTCGTTTTCCAACCTCTTCTGAGCGTCGTGAACAAACCAGCTGCATGTGGATGCATCATGTGACTCTTCCAAAACTAATCCCAGCAGACAAACTGAGCAGCAGGAAGCAGAGCTGCTTCTTATCAGTGTCACAACTCCTTAAAGCAACACCTGACACTTTGAGGAACGCAGGATCGACGCCACTCTCACGTCTTCATGTTTGATCGAAAGCTGGAGCTAGCAGCCTGTTAGCTTAGCTTAGCTTAGCAGAAAGACAGGAAGCAGCTTGTCTGGCAGGAAAATTTCAAAAACCAAAGTAAGGTTTGACCGCAGTAACACGCCTGAATGTCACTTCCTGGACTTTTTGGTGACAGGTTTAACCTGTGGACAGAGCCAAGCGAGCGGTTTCCTGCTTCCAGCTAAGCTAACGTGCAGACACGAGAGCCGTTTCTTCTCATTTCAAAATATCAAAGTTTCTCTTCAGCGAAGAGGCTGCGGCCTGACTCTGGACAGGACGACGCCAGAGGCTGAACAATAAATAGAATCTTTTACTTGCTGAGCAAGACAACAAAAAATACCTTCACATGGTGGAACGTCAACATGGCCGAGAGAAAAACATGTTAATTCTAAAGTTATCTGCAGTAATTTAGTGCCAAAATGATCCCACTCTAAGGAACAGTTGATCTACACTGAACCACAGTCGGTGGTTTGAGCGTGTACTTGTACGCAGAGTACCACGCGACACTCGGCAGGTACGCCGCTCCCTGCGTCCTGCAGGGGATGAACACACGAGGAAGAAAGCCAAAGAAACCAGGTTGAAAGAATTCACAGTTAGAAAGTCACAAAACACGACATGAATCAAGCCCTATGAAGCAAAAACAAAGGAACCAACCAACCAGTCAGAGAGCGGAGACACGAGTGGACGAGGGGCGGACACTTGTCTCCTCAGAGTCTTTGAGCTGTTCTCGCTCGTCGTGGTCGAGCTGCAGTCCAGGTTACAGGAGGTTGGTTGGTTGGTCGGTCGGGTTTTCACAGGGCACAGCGGCTAGCTAACGCCCGGCTTTGTTGAGGTTTCAGGTGTATGGCAGAAGGTCCGGTTTTTATATAGCAGCAGCAACATGAAAGTTCTTCATTAGAATTATAGTAATAACAATAAGAACAATAGTAATGGCCGTCAGAGTTTCACAGACAAACAGTCAGACAGAGCAGTCCTCCTCGTCCTCTGAAACCTGGACCAGGGAGGGAGGAGGAAAACATCTAGGTCCATGAAGAAGAGCTGAAGAGTAGGTCCAACGGAGAGAAGAAGAAGCGGGGGGGGTTAAACAGAGCGACGCTGAGGTTTCGTTGGTGTTACGTCTACATTTGGAGAATAAAATCAACATTTAACCAAACCCCTCCCACACACACACGCACGCACACACACACGCAAACACCCCCTCCCTCCCCTTTGAGGAGAAAGTCACCTCCCGCAGAAACACACCCGCCTTCAAACTGATTCTTCAGTCTTCAGATGAACTGATTATATACAGCAGCACACCAACGAACCGCACCGCAGACAAAGAAAGCTCAAAGAGTTCGGAAAGTTTCCAACATCACTTCTTCAAATGCGTCATCGCTTCCACCTCACAGGTCCTTTACACAACATCATTTCACCCCCCCCCCCAAAAAAAATAAATAAACAAAAAAATCTAGAAACCTTGAAGACATCAGGTGGTGAAGAAGAAGTAAACTGGCTTCTGGTGGGAATGTTACCATTCAGTTGCTGTGTGTGTGTGCGTGTGTGTGTGTGTGTGTGTGTGTGTGTGTGTGTGTGTGTGTGTGTGTGTGTGTGTGTGTGTGTGTGTGTGTGTGTGTGAGGACTGAGAATTGGCAGGTCAGATCTGAGGTATTTCCTGGTGGTCAACATGGCGTCTGGATGCATAAGTAGCGAGTTGCTCCCTGGGTAAAAGGTGTGAGGAGGAGGGGGTTCAGGTGAGCTTCAGGTGAGCTTCAGGTGAGGAAAGTGCTGAAGGACACAGAGCTTATATACAAGCGAGCACAGAAAGTTTCTCTCCTCCTCTTCTCCTTTTTTCTCTTTTCTTTTCCAGTCTTCATCCTTTAGTGCTTTCTTTCACGATAAGTCGAACCGCTTCGCTTTCTTTCAGTCACTTGGGAAGTGTAAATAAAAACAAACAAACAAACAAACGACTGGACTCCCAAAAAGAAGAAATGAAGTCTTCGATCAACTCAGAAGCACAAACAAACAAACAAACAGCTTCAGCGGGAGGAACCGAGGGAGTCGTTACATCACCTTTAACTGATCATGGGACAGCGCTGAAGCTCCAATCAGGAACGTCTCCGCCCACACGAGACTTTTTTTTAACCACAGCAGCAAAATTAACCTCCAAGTCTTCTTCACTCCTCCTCCTCCTCTCCTCCTCCGCACTCCTTCGCTCAGAGTGCAGCGCTGATTGTGAGGTGCTTCCTGAGAGGAGAGGAGACGCTCCTCGCTCCCCCCTCTTCAAGCAGGACGGATTGAGGGTGTGGGGGTTGTTTTTGGGGGGGGGGGGCGCGATCGCTCTCCAGTTTCCCACTTTTTCTCCAAAAACAAAAAGCGGCCACAGTTTCCGAGGAGAAACCAGCAGGAGGGGCGTCAAAAACAAGAGGAGGCCGATGAGGAGAGGCGGGGAGGACACAAAGCAAACAGAATGAGGAGTGTGTGTGTGTGTGTGTGTGTGTGTGTGTGTGTGTGTGTGTGTGTGCGCACGCGTGTGTGTGCGCACGCGTGTGTGTACGCACTCCCATGTTCCCCCACATCAGTTCTGCTGCAGGATGAGGTTCTCCAGCTCGTCCGCAGAGCGAAGCAGGAAGGCAGCAGACTCCCGGTAGCCGGCGATCAGCTGACGCACTGCCGTGATCTCCGGTTGGCTGAGCTGGGCGGACGCCCCGCCCCCACCTGCGCCCCCGCTGCCCCGCCCGCCCAGGCTGTGGTTGATGGAGGCAGAGGAGGAGGAGTTACTGATGTTGGCAGAGGACAGGGACTTCATGCTGAGGTCTGTGGGGCCTGCGGACCAGAGGAGAGTTTATGTTTAAATCTTTGGAGAAGATATTTTCCTGTTCTATCGGCAGGTAATTTCATTTAAGTGACATTTTCTTTGAGGGCTGAGTCTCTGCAGAGCATATCGCCCCCGTGTGGATGGAGGTTTTTGGAGTGTGATGACGGGTATTGAGTGTTCGTTGGTGTGTGTGGATTGTGTGTGTGGTCAAAGGAAGCTGCAGAGAGACTAACAAACATCTAATAAAGCCTTTTTCCAGCTCTGTCTCAGTAACGAAGCTGATGAGAGAAGAGAAACATGGCGGCAGTGATGACAGCAGGCCGCCCTCCCCAGCCTGATCACATGTGAAACACGTGTCTGTGCTGCTGTCAGTGGTTACGCTCCATACATGTAAACACTGTAGGCATCTACATCAGATGTTAAAGCAGTAATCCTGTTTTTGTTCACCTGCAGCAGTTGAACGTGTCACCGTGCTGCAGTGATGCACAGGTGGACTACAGGTGTACTATGACTGAAACCATTAGAAACTGATGGACACAAAGAGACAGAAAGTCTTCTCAGCTTGAAAGCAGACGTTGACTCTAGGACTCCATCTTTAATCTCCCATCTGCTGCTCTGTCTGCTCTTTTCTCCTCCTTCATCCCCAAATTACCCACTCGGCTCCTGCTGTCCATCACATTTCTCCCTCCCTCCTCTTTCATTCGCTCGTCCTTCTCATTACTTCATCTTGTCTCTGTCTCAATCTGTCCCCCACCGCTCTCCCCTCCTCACCGTTGCTCTGCGCGGCGGCGCCAGTCGTCAAGGAAACGGGATGTTGCATGGCAGCGCCCAGGCCCGGGTATCCACGGTAACCATAGCTGAGTCCGGCGCCGTTGATGTAGAGCTGGGGGTCCTGGGAGGAGAAGGCGGAGGCGGCCAGGGAGTAGGCGGAGTGAGCGAGGGACGCCGGCTCCCTCAGACCTCCACCGCTGGACGGCTTGTCCACACAGATCTGCTCATCCTGGAGGAGCAAACAGGAAATGTTACGGTACGGCACGCGCACACACACACACACACACACACACACACACAACAGACTCACGTGATAGGCTTCAAGGCGCATCCTCTTGGCGGCGTTGCGTGATTCGCTCTCACAGGCGGCGGCCAGGATGTTCTCAGCCATGGCTGAGGTGAGGTGAGGTGGAGTCGGACGAGTCTGCACACGACAGAGCGGCGTCATGGAAGCACATCACTGACAGCAACAGGTGATGCTAACATGCTAACAAGAGAGACGCATCTACAGTCATGACAGAGGATTCTCCTCATGCTGGACTTTTATTCTGACCGGAACGAGTCTGAACGGCACAACCAGCAAACCGACGCTCTGAGCTGCTGACTGATGAGTTTCACTGCTGACAAACATCCAGTTTCCACTTTTACCTGAAAACAGCTTCGCAGCTCTGCCCTCTAAAATGATGATTCCTGCTCAGCTTCACTGATTCTTCTGTTTTGAGGACTACAGTGACTTTGCTCTCCAGCGCATCACAGCTGTAATATTCCAGATGTTTCTGTATCTGAACGTGAGGCCTGCTGACTGTCACACGGTGCAGCATCGTGTTCGACCACTGGGGGGCAGCAGAGGCATTTCAGTGACCGCCTCGTCTTTACTGTCACACTCCACTCAGTGTGACTGTGTGCTGTCGGTGCTCATAGCTAACGCTCCCAAACTGAGACCAGCTCCCACATCACATCTGTGTGGAACATTCAGTTAAGTTTATCTGGCAGCTCCAAAGTCTTCATGTTCACATGTGGACGCTCAGCACGTCAGCGTCCAGACAAGCTTCCTGACAGCACGAGGCTCTTTGTTGAAGCCCGCCATTGTTTTTTAATTTCTAGACTGCAGTGTATTAATCATGTGTGTCACTGCTGATGTCTAGTTATCAAGTGAGAACCACATTAAAGAAACACATCTGGCTGTTTCACTACTGTTTTGAAGAGGAGGCACCACTTCATTAATCCTCTGGAGCAAATTCAATCTGATGCACGTCTGACCCGAAGACAGAGTCTTCGTTAGTTCTTCTATTAAGACGTGCACTGTGTCACATCTGCAAACTGAAATAAATTGACTGGTGCATGTTGTTTCTATAGTTACAGCTCATTTACGGGCACATTCTTCTCATCTTTTCACAAAAGATGATAATTGTTTGTTGCTCGTCGTGTTGCTGCAGTGAAAGTTACAGCCTGATGCTAAAGACGAGGCAAACATCGCATTTTAAACACATTACCATCAGTTTCTTTTCGAGAATCAGGGAGGGAAACCAAGGTTATTCCAATTTAACATTCATGATGATTTTTGGAAAATATGGAAATCCTCAGAACAGCAGGACACAGATGAACTGATTAACACGGGGAGGAATAACCAATCACGTCACTGAACATGCGTATTTCAGCTGCTCAGACTGATGAAAGGCCTGCAGAACAAAGAGCAAAGGTTTTCTCTGAGAGGATGATTGTTCTCGGCACGCTGTGCATGTTCGCATGCTCGTCCTCATACGACCACGGACGTGAACGCAGAGCGTGAACCAGCCAGCAGAGCAGCTCTGACCCTCCATCAGTGTGAGGCGTGCCGCTGTTTCACTCCACCTGCAGGAGGTCTGAACGTTGTGGCTCATTGGTGCCTCCACCTGATTCAATGCTCTGAATCTCCAGCTCTCCATCTGCATCTGATTCTGCGTGAAGCTTTCTGAAAGTTTCCCTTTTTTTCCTGTGAGGCGCTTCAACATGTGGAGCAACAACAGAGAGCATTTCACCGCCGATAGCTCGAGTTCACCTGACGCTCATGCGCACACACATACCGTACGCATCGGGAAACGAGAGCATGTCGTCGAGTGACAAAAGAAGCAAGGCCAGCAGTGCATTATGGGAACTACTGGCTGAGCGTGTTGCTGATCAACCAGACTGCCTGGACCAAACAAGCTATTGTGCTGCGTATAAACTGTAGAACAGAAGCACAAAGGCTGAACCACACTCACATGATGTGCTCCAACCAGAAAGAATAAAAACTGCCTCAGAGTTTTACTTTCAGCCACATGGAGGAGTGTTTTCAGGATGAAGATGAAGATGAGGCTGACGGCCTTAACATCACTGCTCAGTGAGACTCTGACAGCAGGTACGAGGTCACTGTCACAGAGCCCATCAACACTCAAACGTCTGCACAGCTCAGACTGAATCACATCCCCAAACTGCCCAATGCTGCGTTCAAGTCATGCTGGGAAAATAAACACACACAAACAGGATCACAGACACTGCTGCGGCTCACAACTGTTTAACTACCTTTATTTATCCACTTCAACGAATAACAGGCAGAACACGGTCAGACCGCCAGGACGGATGACACCACTAGTCGATTACTGAGACAGAAAATTGATTGATTGATTGATTGATTGATTGGTTGATCAGTCCAGCTTCTGCAGTCTGAGGATTTCTTTTGTCTGTTTCATATAATTCTGAACTGAATATCTTTGGGTTTGGGACTGTTTGTAGGACAAAACCAGACATTCCTGCTAAGTTATTAGTTATGATGGACGCTTCATGAAAACGTTAGGAACAGAAAGAGCTGAGACCAGCAGCTACAGTACCTCCATGCCGTTCTTCTTCATGCGTCGGCAGGATTTGAGGTAGGTGCGGATGCGCTTTCGGGCGCGTTCCTGGAATTCTGGGAACTGTCTGCTGCAGGACTCGATGATGGCCTGGATCTTCTCCTTGGGCTGTTTGGAGATGGGAACCATCCGATCCAAGTTCTCATCCACAAACAGACGCACGAACATCTGCGGGACAACGACACGGCTGTTAGAGAGACGTGGCGAAGTGGAGGCTTTCATGACGCTGTGTGTGGAGCTGCACGTCTGACACGATGATACGATGTTATTACGGCGAACGCTCATTCACACACACACACAGAAACATTCACGAATCTACGTGCAGCTTTCACTCCTTTTGGAAACAGATCTGGCTCTGCAGCTGCTTGATGCTCCGCCTTCTGAACCAGCTTCCTGGTGACGGTGTGAGTCTGCCGGTTGGCGGTGGGCGGGCTGTGCACAGCGGGCGTATCAGAGCTCACTGAACTGACAGCAAATGTGCTGAAAAAACCAAAACGATGAGCTAAAAGGGGCTGAAACCGATCAGCTGTTCGTATAAAGAACTGACATGTGGAGCTTTGTGTGTGTGTGTGTGTGTGTGTGTAGGTGAGTGTGTGTATGTGTGTGTGTGTGTGTGTGTGTGTGTGTGTGTGATCGATGCCACTGACAGCGACAGACCGTCGGCTCTTTGGACTTTAGGTCCGACCCAACGCGCTGACTCACATTGAAGGCCTTTAGTCTCTCGGGATCCACTCCCTCTGTGTCGTTGATCTTGTCGTTGTCGTCGTGGTCGTCATGGTCGTCGTCGTCATCGTCGGGGGCCACCTGGCTGCCGTGGCGACCCATGGTCAGGTCCTCGGCGCTCAAGTCCATCTTCACGCTGTCGTAGCTGCCGCCCGAACTGTACTGAGGGGACTGAACACACACACACACATTAAGTCCATCTGTCTATTCACCCTCTATGTGTCTGTCTCATTAGGATCTGACAGCCAATGAAAACGTCCTGAAATGCACAGATTTAGGTCTTTAGTGGAGACGCTGGACGGACGTGATGAGCCAAATATCAGTCCTCAAAAAAGAAAAGTCAGCCTTAAAGAAATAAAGAATCATATTCAAATATCAAATTAATATTCCAGCGTCTGCTGCGTCCGGACAGGAGGAGGAGGAGGAGGGGAGGAGGAGGGGAGGAGGAGGGGGGGGAGGGGGAGGAGGAGGAGGAGGAGGAGGAGGGGAGGAGGGGGAGGAGGAGGAGGAGGAGGAGGAGGAGGAGGGGGAGGGGGAGGAGGAGGAGGAGGAGGAGGAGGGGGAGGAGGGGGGGGGAGGAGGAGGAGGAGGAGGAGGAGGAGGAGGGGGAGGGGGAGGAGGAGGAGGGGGAGGGGGAGGAGGAGGAGGAGGAGGGGGAGGGGGAGGAGGAGGAGGAGGAGGAGGAGGGGGAGGAGGGGGGGGAGGAGGAGGAGGAGGAGGAGGAGGAGGAGGGGGAGGGGGAGGAGGAGGAGGAGGAGGAGGAGGAGGGGGAGGAGGAGGAGGAGGGGAGGAGGAGGAGGAGGGGGAGGAGGGGGAGGAGGGGGAGGAGGAGGAGGGGAGGAGGAGGAGGGGGAGGAGGGGGAGGAGGGGGAGGAGGAGGAGGGGAGGAGGAGGAGGGGGAGGAGGGGGAGGAGGGGGAGGAGGGGGAGGCAGCTTGGACTCCAGCAGACGACTTCTCGACAGCTCACCTGCGCTCAGGTTCCAGCGTGATCTGTGTTTACTGACTGCACCTCGTTATCTAAGCCTCCTAAGCGCCTCTCCTGCTCTGCAGTCACAGTTACTTGACGAAGCCTTAATTCTCCTGCCTGCTCGTATAATTTCATCACACGCGGTAATTATCTTTTTATAGTTTTGACAACTGTTAATTCTCATCTGTTAGCGTTAATGCAGCTTTCTATAACATTCTTCTGACACAGAGGCGATATTAATCTGCCTCAACGATAAGTCGACGAGCAGAATATCAATCAGCAGCTACTTGGATAATTAATCAATAATGGCTCTGGCTTCCTCAGCGTGAGGGTTTCCTGTTTTTCTCTGTCATCAAACTGACTGTCGGTCTCGTTTCAAAGCAGACTTCTACAAAAATCAGCGACGCTGATGAGGTCAAACGTTAGATATATCGTGTTTGTGCAGGTTTGACGGAGCGTCGCTGCGTGTGTGTGCGTGTGTGCATGAGTGTGTGTTTGTGTGTCCGGGCAGGCTCTCTGGCAGTAATGTCCTGCCTTCAAGGCCGGCCTGTTTTGTTTGTCAGGTTCTGCTATTCAGCTCCGCACAAAGACGCTGAGAGGAGGAAGGAAGGAGACAGATCTCATCTGGTCACCCTGCACCTCCTCTCTCCGTCTCTCCTCCATCTTTTCATCTTCTTTTCCATTCGGTGACTTCTCTTTACAAACGACTGCGCGGGCCTTTCATGTTTCAACAAAGACGGCCCAAACAAGACCACGTGGAAGTGGCAATTAACTAAATCAAATGAAAGTTTCATGTTTACTCTCAGATTATTTCAGTGTGAATAAATGGAAGCAAATGGGCTTTTCTGAAAGAGAAGAAGGAGCCTGTTCTCAGACAGCAGCAGGAGGCAGAGGAGGAGCAGGACTAATGCACTCGGCCGCTTTGTTAGCTCGTCTTCATGTCATAACCTTCACCTCCCGAACAACAGAACCACAGAACATTCAGCACCATTACTTTATCTGCCTGCATATTCAGTTTTCTCTATGGAAACATTAGATTTCAGTGCAATGAAAAGCTGTACTGCTGTTATTCTCCAATGGGTTCAAACAAACAGCTTACACCTGTCCACACTGACATCAGCTCCTGACTAACTTGATGTTTGAACATCGCGCTGAACATCGCTGCGGCTCAGTTTTGCTTTAGTTCAACATTTTGGGGAAATGTGCTTCACTCTGATAGCAGTGCTGTGTTACCCAGCAGGTAAGAAGATCCACCTGAAGCAGCTCTCCAGCCCACAAATGAACACCTTACATCTCATTTCTTTCATCTGGATAAAAACTGAAGTGTCACAACAATATTCACTGTTTTACAGAAGCTGAGCTGCTGTTGGGCAAGCTGCCTGTGTCCAGGTGAGACACCTGGCTGCTGGCGTAGCTTCATACTCACACACAGGTGAGTGGTATCTTCTCGTCGAGCTCATTTCCCTGAACGTCGAACAGTTAAATGCAGATCAACACTCTTTTACTAAACTTAGACGTGAGTTTACAAGCTGACGTCTCACCTTGCCCCCGTACTCCCTGCCGTCTCGGTCCAGTCGCAGCTCTGCAGTGTGTGTGTGGGACTGGGAGTGTGTGTTGGGAGTGTGTGCATTATGTGTGTGAAGTGTGTGCGCGTGCGGCAGCGGCAGCGCCGGGTGCGGAGCCAGGGGAGGTTTGGCGGCCAGCGGGTACTTCCTGCGGAGCTCTTCGGGCGCGTTGGGGTGCAGGGCGCCGAGCAGCGCGGCGGCCGCCGCCGACACAGTGACGGGCAGGTGAGAGGCGGACAGCGGCAGGCGCTGGGGGGGCGGGTCGCTCAGGTTCATCGGCTGCTGGTCCTCGGACGAGGAGGAGGAGGAAGTAGGCGTGCTGAAGTCCAGCGGGGTGGGGCCGCCGTTGCCATTGACGACCTCGGTCTCCCTGACTATGGCAGCGTCGGTTACAGCGGAGGAGGGCGGGGTCAGGGCGGGCAGGCCGTTCCCGCTGCCGCTCTCTGATGACGAATCCTCTGAAAGGAGACAAAGACACGTTCAAGTTCGATCGTGAAAAACACATTTCTCTGCTGCTGAGCTGCTGAACTGAAGCGCCACGCTCGGTGGGAGGTGACGAGACACACACACACACACACACACACACACACACACACACACACACACACACACACACACACACACACACACACACACACACACACACACACACACACATTCTGCTCTCAGTGGTGTTTTTGTGACTGTTCAGCACTGTTGGGACATGTGAGCCGCTGCTCATATTCTTTCTTCAGCTTCTTCATGGCGTCCGAGCTTCTACTCACTGACTTCTGCTTGCTTTATGAAAACGGTATTAAGATGTATTTCCAGCCTCTTCCCGCCCGGCTTTCCTTTAGCATGAAGGCTCCGCAGGAGTGAGGAAAGCTTGTGAGCACGTGTTCCTTCAGGCAAAGTTTAAGTCCTAAAAACTGGACGATCTTGACAAGAAGTGACTGAACTGCAGAAGAAGAATCCCAAAAATAACGCAGCAGCCTATAAGCAACATAACGGTATGTGCATCATCTTACTCTCATCCTTCCTGTGTGTGTGTGTGTGTGTGTGTTGTTGCAGAGAGAACATGTGACATGAGGAACATTATTGGTGCGACAGCAACATAATTACAGCCAAAACTCAGCCTGTATTTTTAGAGGCTGATTACAGAGAGCTCTTATTCTGTGTGAACTGGTCATTAACATTACAGATGTCATATGACTGCTGTTAACCAGCGCTGTGCTGAACACACACACACACACACACACACACACACACACACACACACACACACACACACACACACACACACACACACACACACACACACACACACACACACACGGATGTAAAAGCACTTTGTGTTTGTGCAATAATTTCACGGCTATTTTCTTCCTTCATGCGGCAGCTGAATCTGTGAATGAGCTTCTTATTAACTTTACGCTTCTGTTCATGTTTAAAATAAATAAATTCTCCATCTTTTCTCCATTAATCCCCAACCTGCTATGACAACATGACAACGGCACAAACCATCAGCTTCCCTCTGATATCATTCGCTGTAGAACATTTACTGCGTTCACGTTACTGTGTACACCTCTGTAATCTCGACTGGACCTGGGGGACAGTTAGCGTCTTCCTGCAGGCAGCAGGACTGTGACAGCGAGGACCAGAATGCTTCCGGCAGCTTCTCCAGAGCTTCAGGAGGTTTCATGTGAAATGCAGCGAGTCCTCGGAGAGGCTGCACGAGTCGAGCTGGAGAGAGCAGCTCTCTCCATTTGATTAAAGCCATCCAGTCTGCAGCCCGGCCAGACAATAACACAGTCAACACCCTGCAATATGACAGA
Organism: Chaetodon trifascialis; assembly: GCF_039877785.1. Classification (NCBI taxonomy): domain Eukaryota; kingdom Metazoa; phylum Chordata; class Actinopteri; order Chaetodontiformes; family Chaetodontidae; genus Chaetodon; species Chaetodon trifascialis. Next base: position 1,925,226 of record NC_092063.1, on the reverse strand, counting down.
GGCCCCTCCCCCTCCCCCGCCTCCACACACAGCCCTCCTCATCACCGTCCCCGGGCTCGTCTTCCACCACTTGAATGGTGACACCCTCTTCGCCCGCCGTCGTTGTTACTGCCACCTCTTCACAGTGGACTCTGTGTGAATTTCAGTTTAAAGCTGCAGACAGAAGCTTTTTGCTCTCAGACTAAAGTGTTAGCTTAGCAGTTAGCTCCACCCGAGCTGCCGCCGAGGACAGAAGGTGGAGATGTGGAGATCTTTACTGAAGTTAAAGCACCAACACAACAGTGTGAACACACTCCATCACAAGACCAATCTTTTCCATATTTAAAATCCTCTCTCCTTTATATATTTATCTTACTTATTCCACAAGCAGCTCGGCTGTGTTGGCCGCGTCAAACAGGATCTGGAGTTCGTAATGATAATCATCTTCCCTCAGTTCGGACTGCGGATAACATGGTGACAGCACAGCAGCTACTCTGATGAAGAGCTTCTGCTATTTCTCGCCAACATTCGTCTTTTTTGACTCTTCCTCCCTCGAGGAAACGTCAAACAGGCATCCGGACTGTTGCCACGGCTCAACTTTTCCTCTCTTTGGTTGTCCCACCTGACAGCAGCAGCCTCAGCATCCCTCCTCCTCCTCCTCACCACGGTTACCTGATTGGCTCAGGAACATATCGTGGGAGGTGTCACACTAGACGAGCCAAGTCAAAAAAATTGTGACATGCCGCATCAGGGACGTCTCACGAGTACAGAGGCCTGATTGTTGTTCACGATCGGCCATGATGCTGATAATCCATCAGCCACGACAGAGTCGCCTCAAAATCGGTATTCATGCGTGTAGTCTTGATCCCAGGATACAGCTCAGACCCCCCCCTGAAGGGACTACGACATGAATCTGAGGGTCTTTAGATGAGATTTTTAAAGTGGGAACTTTGGATTGAAATGCTAACAAACTGCTAACTTCATGAAGAGGAGCAGACAGTGCCGTTCTGGGAGGGGTCTGGCAGGGACCACTGGTAGCTTCACTGGAGTCAAACGCTTCAGTATTTACTGCCAAAGCAGGTTCAACACCCTCTTCTCTCCATCTCTGTCTGCAGCTCTGTTCAGGCAGACGGGCTACTAAATAAGTGATCATGGAATAAATGGTGTGTGCCAAGCAGGCTGGCAGGCAGGATGGATGCCTGTCCGCCTGGCTGTTAACTTTTATTGTCATGAAGAGACGACTGGTCCACAGTCGCACACAGACAGAGGAGGAGGATGGAGGAGCTGCTCACGTTTTAAACAGCCTCTACCCCAATTTACGGTTTGCTGATTAAAAAGAGAAGACGCACTGCAGCTTCCCAGCATCACAAACGTACGAGAAGATGGAGAGCGACGAATGGGGAGAATCTGACTGATGAACATAAAAAGAAAGTGAATGAGACAGAGCAGAAAGATGGGATGAATGAGCTGAAATAGAAACAGAAAGCGGCTCCAATTACAGAGGATTGGAGGAAAGAGACGAGGAGGGAGAAGCAAAAGAGGAAGAGGAGGTCATCTGAATGAGTCAACTGTGCAAAAAACCCTGCAGTAGCTGGACTGAAGGAGAAGAAAGTAATAGAAAGAGAAAGAGAGAGGGGGCTGAAGATGGTATCGACTGTGTCATTCGTTCAGCGGGGGAGGGAGGGGGGAGGGAGGGAGGGAGGGGTGGAGTCCAAACCACTGCATGGAGAGAGGGAGAGATGGGTAGAGAGAGCTAAAGAGGGAGAGGGCGACACTCCATCGAGGGAGGTACAGCCAGGCAGAAGGAAAGAGGTCAGGAGGAGGAGGCAGAGGAGAGGGGAGGGAGGGGGTCATGGCTCGGGGGTGGGGGCAGCAGCAGGAGGAGGAGGAGAGGATGAGGGAGGATTGAGATGGGGGATGGGAGGGAGACTGAGGCGAAGGGGCAGGCACGTGGGAGGTTTTTAGATTTTCATTCTTCCTCTTCTTCTCTTCTCCATTAAAATGCTGGAATGTGTCCAATCATCACGTATTTGTTCGCAGTAATATGCAGTACGGAGTACAGCATACAGAGTACAGGCATCAGACTCGTTAGGAAGCGTGGATGTACACCCTGACTCGGCTTTGTCGTCCTCACGGTTGTGCCAATAAAGCATGAATTTGAATTTGAGGGAGAGGGGTGGATGAAAGGGGAAAGGAGAGGGAGGAGTGCGAGGGAGGCCCTGAGACCTGGAGGGAGGAAAGCATGGGAGTGTGTTTCTGAGTGCGTGGGGAGTATTCATGCGTGGAGGCGAAGGCCAACCTAATTCCTGCCGCTTGGACACAAATCCCCCCCCAGCAGCAGGACCACCGTCACTGCCTCCATCCCTCCAGACGACACAGCACCTCCGCTCGCTCCTCAGCTCCCTCTTATTTTCCCTGCCCTGCCTGTTTTTTCTCCTGAGACACAGACAAGCTGCAGCCTTCCTCATCCTCATCCTCATCCTCTACCTCCACTCTTCGTCCCTCTCTGACTCAGACAGAAACAGGAAGCAGCGGTCCTGCCTCTCTCTCGTCTCTTCAGATACACGACATCGTCTGGTTTGACAGAAGCAGACTGTTGAGGACGAAAGGCTGGACGACGTGCTGTTGTATCCTGTGACGTCTGTCCTGCTGGAGGACATTCATGTCGTGTTCACATGCTTCTCTGGACTTCTGGTTTAGGCCTCTTAGCTCCACTGAAGCCAAATCTTTCGGACCCTGAAACATTTTCTGCATCGGCTTCTTACGACACAAAACATTTTGGACTGCACGGAAGAAAACAAGCAAAGTGTCTCTGAGTCCATGAGTTCATCTCCTTCATCCAATCATGTGCTCACAAAGCGGTGAACCTCGCTCCATCCTCGCTCTCCCAGTCTGCAAAACGTGTCGCTGCATCAGATTCACAATAAGCTGATGAGGAAAAACATGAAATATACTGACTCTGAGCTGCTTTCAGGTCAGTTTCTGAAGGTATCTGGTTCTGCTAATGCAGCGTCTGCTGCTCGGGAGTCAAAAACATTCAATGCTTCAGATAAATCCTTGATTTTTTCAGTTTTCGGGGGCTTTACTGCTGCAGGGTGCAGACGCTCGACAGTCACACTGGTTGCTCAGGTGTCCACATACTTTTGTCCACGTGGTCTGACGTGTCCTGCTCTTTTGCCCTCCTCCTCTCTCCACATGAAGCGCGTCAGCTCGTGTTTGTACGTGACCTTTCCGAACGCAGCAGAAGAGGACAGTTAACACCAGCGTTTGCTCTCCTGCGCCGTCACGATTAAGCACTTGAAAAGCCGGCTGTAAAACAGCACATGAAACATTATCGCCAGTCACTTCAAGCTGTTTCTCCGCAGGTCAGGACACCAAAATTCAAGAGTTATGACGCAAATAAAACAGATTGATTCCGCCACACAGACGAATGCTGCACAATGCAGCCATTCATGCATCTGACTCTGGGCTGAGGTACACGTTTCATGACGCTCAGACACAGAAACTTGAAGTAATTCGGCCGTAAATATGTTAGCGACAGCGTTTACACAAGATGCTTCCCATAACACAGTTTACACTCGATCATTTAACAGCTTAATCTAACACAACTCAGTGTTTCCAAGGACGCAACCTTCATTTCTTATTTATGATCATCTGCATGTTTGTTTGTTCTCGCTCGGCTTTACGTTTCATCTCACATTCAGGTGGATGAGCTGAGCTCAGTTAGCTGCCCTGATAGCCTTTTAGCTACTAGCTTGACTGCTGTTGATCATTTCCTGAAGCCCGTGGTGACGTCTTCAAGTCCAATATTCAGTTAACACATCTGAGAAGCTGAGGTGGTGATGTTTAGGATTCGTGCTTAAAAATGACAAATCCATTCATGCAGACTCACTAATGCAACCACGCGTAGTCCCAAATACTCAGCACAGCTAAATATGCTACTCCCACACTGCTCCATCGTCCCTTCAGCGGGAGCGTTTAGTGATTTCTCGGTGGATCAACACTTGAGTTAAATATTCTGAACATACAGATGAACAGAAGCTGGCGGGGAAAATGTTTTTACGGACATTTTGACACATTTTGATGCTGTTGGTCTCGATGATAAGCGCGGCGAGCAGACTGCAGCTGTGGTGTATTTCGTGTAGAGAGAAGCCTTCAGCGCCACTTCTTCATGACTCAACACTTGACGGCAGACAAAGCGGGTTCATTTCTCAAGGACGCGCTGGAGGGAGGCTAAAACGCGACCTTTTACCTGCAGAAAAGCCTCTCTACCTACATCAGCGCCTCTCCTCCTTCACCCGCTGCCATCTGTCCTTCCCCTCCGCCCGTCCTCCCTCTCGTCCAGTCTCTGGGCAGAAGTACAGTGACTGCGATGCACGGCAGTGTTTAGCCTTTCCTGCAGCCTGAGGGGGGACAGGGGGCACCCGGTGTGTTTAGGAGGGCAAATGTCCTCTCATGTCAAGGACACACACGCAGAGAGCGGAAAGCCTACGTGTCCCCAAAGAGAAGCAGGACAGGTGGACCGAGACTTGGACAGTCAATCATTGCTCGACCCACAATCCACCGGGAGGACGAGGAAGATGCTGCATCAGCCGGCCTGGCAGCACACATCTCCATCACTGTGTGTGTATGATCTGTCAAACATGAGTAAGAGTGTGTGCGTGTTTGTGTGTTCGTGGCGTGCAAACGGCCGTATCAACTGTCAAGCTGTTGGCTGGAAGCGGCGCGCAGGCGGGCGGCAAACAGATCGTAAATCACGCTCGATTCCGTCTTTTCATTTCACTTCGCTGCTGCTTTGTCACTCAAGTGAAGGGTGGAAACAAGACAGCGCGGTGGAAACGGACAAAAACCGTCAGCCTGCTGACATTCAGATTACGGCGTGAACAAGAGGATGATGAGATCACGCTAAGATTTCACCACGAGCTGCTCTGAACCGTCACGTCGCCAGACTCCGATACGTCTTACAGCTGCAGATGTCCTCTTCTTAAACCTTCTTCAACGTTGTGCCTGCTGTCATCGTTTGGTTCAGGAGCAGGAGGGGAAATGAGCAGTTTGTTCGGCTTCAAACCTGTGACCCTGCACTAACAGAGGGACATAAAATCACTTCTCTGTGACACCTTGGCTGTTCACTGTCCATATCAGTCAAAGTGTCCCTGATCACAACAGCCTGTGGACTCAACTCTGAATGCCTGCGATGTCAAATGTATTATAAATGTGATAAAACAGCTTCAGTCTGAAGTTTTTCTAAGCCTTTAACACGCATTGGTCTGTAGAGGAGATGAATGGAAATGAGGCAGAGTGGAGGAACAAGATGCATCAAAGGTCCTTAGCTGGACTCACACCAGGGACGCTGTGGTTGGACTTCGGGATCTTAACCCTTTAACCGCGGGGACGCCACATGAAACATCTTCTAAAAGAAAAATTCTACTTGAAATCGCATCAATCGGCACTTAAAGCGCAGGCAGAGGGAAGAAGATCCAAGTTACAGAGAACATGAACCTCAAACGTTCTTCTTCTAGCAGCTCTGTTCTCATAGTGACGCACCGACTGATGCTGTGAACACCAACAATACAATTAAGCAACATCAAACATGCAGTGAATTATTGAGAGCGTGCTGCCGTACAGCAGATCAATGATGAGCTGCTTCAGCACAGATGGTGATTACAGCGGATATAAGAGTACAGATCATTGGAGAAAAAAGGTTTGTGTGATAAAACCACATCTGACTGTTGCTGCAGAGCTCGAACTGAGCAAAGAACACGATACCAGAGTGAGCCGGTGCTTCGCTTCACAGGGAAAAGCACGAGGGCCTCTCGAGCAAAGCTCCCTCCGCACGCTACGGCACGCTAAGTCGACCTGCAGTCATTTCTAATTAGACAGAAGATAAACGTCCACGTGAACTTGAGAGCAACGGCCCTTTGATTAAAAAATAAGACGTATATCACCTGAGCGGAGCTCCGAACAGGAGCGAAGGAGCGCGTTTCAATCAATGTGATTTAATAATCGTTGCAAGATATTTTACATTTCAGGCGCACACGAGGGAGAGCGCAGCAAATCAATGTCTCCATTGTAGTGATGGGGCCACTTGTGCATTGACTCAAACGGGCCGGGCAGATTAAAAACCCTGGCATTAATTAAGCAGATTGTTTCTTTAATGCGGTGCAGAAATAAAGGCCATGTAAACAGTAGCCCGAGGGGGAGGACCCCCGCTTCCACTGGCAAACAATCCCTGCTGAGGTGGAAATAAAGTCTGCCTCCTCCCCGTCCTCTTCATTTATTTCTCCTCATGTCAGCTCTCCTCTCCCGTGGCACAGCTCTCATTTGCTGCAAGCCTCTCCCCTCCTCTCGCTCTGTCTGACTTCTTCTTCCTCACCCCTTCATCGAATCACTGACAGCACAGACAGTCCACGCAGCACAGACAGGTTTCTCTTAATGATCAGTAATAATCAGCAGCTTAGCAGCAGCAAACGTCACACAGGCTTCATGTTCGGCTGCATGCTGATTTACTGCGGCAAATGTCGAGCTGCTGCCCTCTCTTGGTTCCAGCAGGACACACAGTGTGACCTGGTGTGTGTGTGTGTGTGTGTGTGTGTGTGTGTGTGTGTGTGTGTGTGTGTGTGTGTGTGTGTGTGTGTGTGTGTGTGTGTGTGTGTTCTGCGTCTGTCACAGGCTGCATTATGCGACCCTGCTCTTCACTCTGTATGTAAGTGCGAGTTCATGTGGGTGTATGTATGCGATCTGTGCGTCACACGGTCACATGGTCACATGGTACAGGACGCAGTAATGACCCCTGGGAGAGCAGAGCGCTCTGACCTTCATCAGGCAGCGGATCACTGTGCTGAACTTGTGTCCTGGCTGAACTGATGGTCTTCACGCCGGATTATGTGTTTTCTGCGCTGGAAAATAATCAATTGAGGTTTTTATGGTATTCATGGTTAAAGTCTCTCCTGTGAAAAGCTATTCACAGAAACGAGTCTTTACATGCAGCTGAGGTTAAACGGTTTTCATTGTACTGTGTAAACTGAAAAGGTCACACGGGGCATCTGCAGAAAGCTGCCATTAAGAGCTGATCATTTTTTTAATGGCACCGAGAGCGAAGCCTTTGTGAATAAAACACAGCCAGGTTCAAAGCTTCACAGAGTTTTTATCTTCTCAAATTCATGCTCTCTTTACACCAGTCTGACTCGTATTCACTTACACTGAAGGTGTTTCTACTATTCTGTCCACCCCACGAACTGCAGCTCCAAAGAGACCACAAAGTTGAATCAATGCCTTTTTAAAAGAGCTCCAACAAACCCTGAACATCATAAACTTGATGAAGGGTTTAATGCCTGAGTTTTAGTTCAGTGTACCTAATAAACTGGCAACTGAGTGCAGGTTCATAGTACTGCATCGTCTGTAAGTGGGCAGACTGGTAATCAGATGTGCATACGATCAGAAACAGAAGCACCTCTCAACTGGAAGTCATTTCATTCACCAAATCAGGTGACCTTTATTGTGAAGAGAACAGGAAGTGTTGGCAGTTTTCATATTTAACTGGAATAGGGAAAGTAAGATTACAGTGATTTTAATGCAGGATGGAGATGCCAAGGAGACAGACACAGACACACACACACACACACACACACACACACACACAGAGCTTACCAAATGGCCTGATACCAAAAACCCCCCCCCCAAAAAAAACCCGACAACAACAAAAAAAACAAATGTGGTGCTTTTTACATTTCTACAATTATCTGTCTGCTATTAAGAGCACTGAATCGATTTGAGTGTCATTAGCAGGCTGGGCGTTGTTGAGTGGACTGCAGAGGGGAAGGGGGGGGGAGAAGTAAAACTAGCAGGAAAAGTAGGGGAGGGCTGAAGGGATGAAGAGCATGAACGAGACTGAAGAGGACAGGACGGTGAGGAGGAGAGGAAAGGTGGATACATGAGGAGGGATGAAAGGAAGGAAGAGGAGAAGCAAATGAGATGAAGAGGAGGAGAAGACAGGAGGAGAGGAGGGAGATGAAAAGAAAAGCAACAGAGAAGGAGAAGTAGAGGAGTGCTGATAGGAGGGTAGAGGGGAGTACAAAGGAGCAGAGAGGAGCACAGAGGGAGGGGTGGATGGAGGGATGAGAGGAGGAGTGGAGGCTCGAATGGGTCGTCCCCTGTCGTTTTTCATTTGCGGCTTCACAACACAGTGACAGCCCCCCCCGAGGAGCTAACCTAAGCGAGAGTGGTAACAGATGCTAATTCCTTCACTCCTCTCCTCCTCCTCCTCTTCCTTGGCCTACTGTCCCAAGGGATGGAGAGCCACGGGGAGGCTGCTGGAGAGAAAGAAGGAGGGGAGGAGGCGGTGGAGGCCTGTGTGTGTGTGTGTGTGTGTGTGTGTGTGTGAGTGAGTGAGTGGGGGGGGGGGGGAGCCGGCGACTCCCGCGTGGGATTACAATGGATTATCCCGCTAAGACGCGGCACGAGCTGCTTGCTAGCTCTCCGAGCCTGCATGCCGCACCCCGCAATGCACCGTATGGCCCTGCCCTGCCTGGCATCGCCATAGCAACGACCCCCCAAGTCCAACCCACGTTACACACACCCTCCTGGTGACAGCACCAGCTGGCACACACATGAACACAAACACACAGCCTGGTTCATCGTCTCCACTAAAAACTCATTCAGATCGTCTCTTTCACTGTTCTCAGATCAGTTTGGTGGGTCTGGTCGCTGCTGCCTTCGCTCTGGGACTGTGTGACGGGAAGGTTTCTGTTCTGTTTGTGTCTGTGAGCTGATCAGAAGCAGGAAAGGCCATCAGGCTGAGGCTGAAGCCAGGCTGCTGCTGTGAAACCCAGTGATGTGTCACTGATCACTGTACTTTGTGTTACTTTGACCAAAATAACCGCAGAAATACGACTGTGGTATAATTGGCTGTATGTTAGAGTTACGTTTCATGACCATGCCTTTTACTGCGCCATGTCAGCTTACGGTCGCTTGTGACGGGAGTTTTGCCGTTGAGCTTCATCAGACGCGTTTTATCTACTCGCTCGTCTCAGACAACAGATTTACTCTGGTTTAATCTCTGAGGCCGTCTGCAGCGCCTCTGTGCAGCTTGTCCCTCAGCGGCGTCTCGCAGGCAGAGCCGCGACCTGCAGAGGTCATTTACGTCTGCCAATGAAAAGGGCACACACACGCACACACACACTGGAGCTACAGCAATGGCCTACACTTCCCATCATGCCGTGCTGGACTGAGTCGCTTCTCAAGTTTGCTGCTTTCTATTCTAAAATGCTAACGTTGCTTCATAACACCAGTGTTTGTGTAACGGTGTGTGTGTTCAGATCGTTTTAATCACAGCGACGTTTCTCTGCCCAGCGCAAACACAGCAGCTCATTAGCAACATGTTACATGACTACACTACTGCCAGATGATGGTTTTGTTATGCAGAAGAAGCGCTGCTGCATTAAAAATGAAGAGGAAGAGCGAGAGGAAGATGTGTACACTGGGTCTCTCTGCTCAGGCCTCCTGGACCTGAACGTATACAGTGTGCAGGCGAGCTGATCGAAACATCTACAGACGATAGAGGAGCCTCCTGCAGTGTGTGTGCGTCCTCTAAAGTCTTTGAGGTGTCCTGCCATCACCAATGGGTGTGTGTGTGTGTGTTGACACCTGGACAGCTCACCTGCATGGAGCCTGCAGAGGGCCATCTGGACACCACACACACACACACACACACATCCACATTCATTATGCATGTGTTCAAAAGCACATGCTTTCATCAGATCGGACACCTACACACACCCCAACCGGCCACTGGATTTCAGCGGACACCCACCGCGGTCGTCAGTGAGTCTGACGGAGAATCGTTCTGCGGCGAGCTGTAACATCCCGCCGTGAAGGACAGACGGAAAATGGTTTCATGGCACGAACCTGCTGCCTCTCTTAAAAGGGCCGGCTCTGTGGATGGATGATGTCTCTGCAGAGAGGCAGAGAGGAGGATCTGCACAGCGACGGCTAAAAGCCTGATCGGTGTGAGGGCGAGATATCCGCAGCTACAGGAAGAGGCCTGTTCTGATTCATGTTCTCACGGCAGCTGGATCTGCAGCAGCTCAGTGCAGAGAAGAAGCAGATCTGCTCGCTTTAATCTGCTCTCTGTTTGATAATTCATGCTTCTGCATGAGCTCTGAGAAGCCCTCGTTTCATCCATCCAGCTCCTTTGCCCTCCTCCCATCTGCTTCTGTTCCTCCTTTTGTTTTCAGACTCAGACCTCTGGAGCTCGCCCGCCATGTCTCACCCCTTCACATGCAAAGAGAAATGCATCATCAGACACAAACAGAGAGGGAGCAGAGGAGGAGGACAGGCCAGCAGGAGACACCAGAAGAGAGGATGAGGAGGGGAGAGGGAGGCTGGCTCTGCGTGTCTGTTATAGCTGGATAAAGGAGAGCAGGAGGAGGAGACTCACACCTGTCAGTCAGCAGGCAGAGACAGCAGGGAGGCTGAGACAGGGTGGACGGACGGCTGGACGGACGGCTCGCAGGCCGCGGCGCTGCACTGAGATCAGCCAGTGTTGACACACGGAGAGGAAACCGTGTCAGATGATCAAACATCGACTGAACGAAGCCGCTGGACTGCAGCAACGACTCCCTGGATGTCTCTTATCTGAGCGTGTCAACCTGTTGCTCACTGACTCACTCTATTAAAGATAAAGCAGAAAGTTTGGTGCAACAGATCCACCGATCCTGACTCAGAGCCGGATGATCTTCAGGTGAGGAAATATCACACTTTACCTGTCGGTGTTTGAGCAGACAGTGAGTCAACACGCCGCCTGAAATCTGCTGCAGCAACAAAGTCTCACAAGAAGCGTTGCACAAACGTCTGTGTGCAAAATTTGGGTGAACTAAATGTTGTCTTTGTGTGTGTGCGTGTGCGTGTGTGTGTGTGTGTGTGTGTGTGTGTGGGAGGGAGACAGTCTCTGCAGTATAAAGAGTGTGGAAGGTCAACAGGGTAGAATAGGAGGATGGTACAGTCAGCAGAGGAGCAACAAAGACACTGCTGTCACAGCCTGGCACTGCTTATACACACACACACACACACACACACACACACACACACACACACACACACACACACGCACACACACACACACACACACACGCACACACACACACACACACACTTTGTTAAAGAGATTTTGAGACTTTCCCATTAAACATTAGATAGAAAACGATGAAGATGCTAAAGATGCTAAAGACGCTAACAGGAGAGTTTACACACCACACACAAGCAAACATCAGGCAGGGTCGTCAGTGGAGGCAGATTCTGCTTCAGGGCTCGTGAAAGCTGAACTTCTCTGAAGAATTTTCATGAATCTTATCATTTCGGGACGGAAGAGCCTCTGAAGCAGGATGAGACACTTAATCTGCGCCGTGAATTCAGTTAAAAGCGTCTTTAAGGAAGCTCCAGGAGACATTACTGCATTTAAACGGCTAATTAAAAAGAAAACACACATGAGGAAATACTTCAGGCCTGGGATAATGTCATACCGTCGTCTTTCAGTGGGATTGTGCTGCGATGATACTGTACGCTGTTATCACTGAACAAAATGACCTTTTTATGAGGTCTGCCATTAAAAATGTTGTTTACAGCACATCACAATATAGATTTCAGCCATGTGTCGTTCTTATTGTTATTATCCAACATACACAGAAATCAAAGAGAGGTTTGAGGTGTGTTTTTGCAGCTGTAATCGGGGACAAAACCATCAGCGGGTGATTATTTAAACGAGTGTTTGGTGACGCTGAAAGCACGCGGATCAACTTTTCCACTGAGTCAATTACACAAACCCAGCGAGCCGAAGGCACGGCGAGCCGGGGAAGCCCACGTTATTTTTTTTAAGGGATGATGAAATTCATCATCACAAGTGAGGAGGATAATGAGGTGAGATAATAGCTGTCATGTTGTAATCCAGAGTCAGCGCTCTGTGCGGCAGAGTAATGCAGGATCCGGGCAGTCAGTCAACGAGCTAATAGGATGGGACGAGCCAACGCCAGCCAGCCAGCCGCGATGCCAACATGACACAATGCAGCGCACACGGCTGCCGCAGGGGACACACACGCACAAGTACACACACACACACACACACACACACTGCACGCTGCTTGTTTGCTCCTCCGTCATCCCTCTCTCTCTCACACACACACACACACAGAAACCACATCCCTCCGTGCCCTTTCACCCACTTCCCTCTCTGACTCGCTGCTGTCCATCATCCTCGGCGGCCCCTGGCGAGCGGGCTGATGTGGCTCCAGAGGCTGATGGATGCAGCGGCTCGCGGGTCAGATGACTGTCTCTCAGTGTTTTCCCCGAATATCTAAAACATCTTAAACTTTGTGTTTTTGTCCCACTCTAATGGACAGCTGACATCCTCTCCAGGCGGGGAAACCACCACCAGCCACACGCTGGTCGGACGCTGACAGCCATTTGTCAGCTTTACTGAACGCCCGGGCGAATCGAAGGAAAGCATCAGAGGAAGAGTGGAGAAATTATTTCTGGATTTGGGGAGTTATTAGCGACAGGTGGACGACAAACCTGCACTGGCCGTCAGACGGTTTGTGTGAAGCACAGAAACATCACGACACAGCGACATCACGATGATTTCCACGCGTTAAAAGAAGCAGAGGTCCTTCTAAATGTCTTCGTCCACTTCCAAGAGAGCTCATCTGTGATTCAATGAGCAGGACACAGAAGCACAGATCCTGCAGCACGACACAAACCAGCCTGACCGACCCATCAGGAAATGACAGAAGCAGGCTAATGCTAAAAATGAGCTAAATCATGTTGCCCTCTTTTCCAGACCAGCATCAGATGCACGCTCTCCCCCTCCTCCTCCTCTTATCTTGAACATGAGAGCTGGCATCTCTACTTGAATCTGTTTATTTCTATTTAGATCAACTTTTGAGATTCAACAGATTCACTGCCTCAAAAAAAGTCAGGCGCAGATAAAGCCGTTGTTGAGAGCTTCCTCTGAACCAACCTGTGGCCAAAAATCAGCCTTCACGAGGTCAGTCAGAGAGTAAAGTAACGAAGCAGACAAACAGCAGAACGTCTTCCAAATGTCCTGAATATTGATGATTACAGAGGAGCAGAAGAGCAGCGAGGGTGAGGAGGAAAGAGCTTCACCCGTCCTGAATGGACATTATTGTCAGGTTTAACAGCCAGAGACAAAAAGCCTGTTCAAGGCTCTGACGGGAAGAATAATAGACAGAAGGGAGAGACAGAGACATACAGTCACACAGACGAGGAAGAGTAAGCAAGAGCGCTGGATGAGAAATCACAAGCAGGAGAGAGAGAGAATAAAGAGGTGGAGAGAGCATCAGTATGAAGGAGGAGAGAGAGAGAGAGAGAGAGAATAAAGAGGTGAAGAGAGCATCAGTATGAAGGAGGAGAGAGAGAGAGAGAATAAAGAGGTGAAGAGAGCATCAGTATGAAGGAGGAGAGAGAGAGAGAATAAAGAGGTGGAGAGAGCATCAGTATGAAGGAAGAGAGAGAGAGAGAATAAAGAGGTGGAGAGAGCATCAGTATGAAGGAGGAGAGAGAGAGAGAATAAAGAGGTGGAGAGAGCATCAGTATGAAGGAAGAGAGAGAGAGAGAATAAAGAGTTGGAGACAGCATCAGTATGAAGGAGGAGAGAGAGAGAGAGTCAACCAGGCGGCTTGTTTACTCTCATTTGCTCTAAAATCACTCCACTGATTTCAGCCTCATCAACAAAAACACACATGTAAATGTGGAAAGTGCAAAGACTGTAATTATCTACATTAACAGCATCAATTTTCAGTAATTATGATAATGATCAGCGAACACATTCACAGCTCCATTTGTTATTTAAATGTGGTCCCTGTTTCTCCTCCGCATCACTTCCTGCGTTCCTTCCTTCCTCAGAGTAAAACAGCAGCAGTCAGAGACGGAAACAGGAACATCCATGAGATGGAGACATGAGGACGTGATGCGTTCACGGACAGACGCCGCAGCCTCCACGGCGTCGGGAAACGTTTTAAAAAAGAAACGTTCCTCCTGTGGAGGTACTCAGCGAGAAGCAGAGTGTGCGATGTGAACATGGAGGTAAACAAAGCAGAATGTTTTCTGATGAAGATCATCAGTTCAGCGCGTTCGGCAGTGAGGGCGGCGTCTCCGGTTTGAGCTCGTCGTAGTTTCACTGCAGATTCGCTGAGAAAAACTCAAGAAAGAATCTGTTTATTTGTTTGCGTCGAAGTGAACTCCACAGAGGACCTTTAAGATTAACTGGCTTCAGTGTTTTCAAAGGGTCTAAAGATGGGGGGTGTCTGAGCTGTGCAGATTATCAACCCCCCAGGCTCATTTCTGATTGGTGAGATGTGAAAGGTGTCGCTCACAGAGACGAACCCACCATCACCTGAACTCTTCTTCTCCTCGTGAATTTTAATCCAGTTCATTAACGAGCGGACGAGTTTCAGTAACTCAGAGCTGAGTTCATGGGAGGAAAGGCCTGAACGCCACGAAGCACAGTTAAGGTAGAAATGCCAAAATCATGTTTAGGAAACATCTTCCAGCTGTTTGGGTCGCTCGGACGCTCGGTGGAGGCGAAGCTCGGACTGATTTCACTCACTTTCCAGAGTTTGTTCACAGCATCAGTGAGCTGATCTGGACTTTTTTAGACTTGGAGCTGTTTGCTGGTCTTCCTGCCAGGTTCTGGTCCGGCTCCGTCACACCTGATCCACACTGAAGCTCCACCGTGAGGACAGCGCGGTGTGAGAATCACGGTGAAAGGCGGAAAGAGACGCAGCCGAGCCTTTGCTTTTCATCCGCTCCTGATTGGACGAAGCTGGACTGCGTGCCCGTCCGTCAAAGACAGAAGGGACACAGTGACATTAAAGATGTCTGCGAGCTCGTCAGAAGATGAAATCAGAGTCCGCCGCTCCTCTCGGTCACGTCCCAAACGCCTCACACTGAGAGGAAAATTCCTCGACGGCGTCTTTCCACCAACGCCACGGGGACAGATTCATTATGTCACTCATTACCAGCAGCGGAGTTAATCCTGCTGATGGCAATCTCAAGCTGAACAGATCAATCTCACTGTTTAATGAGATGTAATCCTCTCCACCAATTCCCTCCTGTCACTCATAGAAACTGAACCCCCCCCCACACACACACACAAAGTTTTTTCCTCTCAGACTCATTTACGTCCTCAGACTTCAGCTTTTCCACAAACTTTACGCTGAGACTCAAACACGACTCGACTGTGAATTTATTTACTTTAATTTCCTTCAGATCGTCACTTTTTGCAGACTGTTCCCAAACATTTATCGTCACTAGAAAGGCGATGAAATAAAGACACGATGAAGGACCTGGAGCTGTTGAGCACGACCGAGCTCGCTCTGAAGCAGCTGAATAAAAGATAAAATACAGATCCTCACACAGAGCTGCTCCTCTGTACTGAGCTTCATCTCAGGAGAGGAGGAAGAGGAGGACAGGAAGAGAAAGAGCTGAAGATGGATTGGATATGAGCACTCACACACACACACACACACACACACACACACACACACACACACACACACACACACACACACACACACACACACCACTTTCCCTCCTCTGATCGGAGTCAATTAATATTGCATCATGTGGGCAGCAGAGGGGAGAAGACAGTGGGGGAGATAACGTGAGGCAGCACAGCGCTGCAGCAGCCGTTCACCTGAAGGCTCGTCACACACTCCTTCAGCTCCTTCTGCTCCTTCTGCTCCTTCAGCTCCTTCTGCTCCTTCAGCTCCTTCTGCTCCTTCAGTTCCTTCAGCTCCTTCAGCTCCTTCTGCTCCTTCTGCTCCTTCTGCTCCTTCAGTTCCTTCTGCTCCTTCAGCTCCTACAGCTCCTTCTGCTCCTTCAGCTCCTTCTGCTCCTTCAGCTCCATCAGCTCCTTCTGCTCCTTCTGCTCCTTCAGCTCCTTCAGCTCCTTCTGCTCCTTCAGCTCCTTCTGCTCCTTCAGCTCCTTCAGTTCCTTCTGCTCCTTCAGTTCCTTCAGCTCCTTCAGTTCCTTCTGCTCCTTCAGTTCCTTCAGCTCCTTCAGTTCCTTCAGCTCCTTCAGCTCCTTCAGTTCCTTCTGCTCCTTCTGCTCCTACAGCTCCTTCTGCTCCTTCAGCTCCTTCTGCTCCTTCAGTTCCTTCAGCTCCTTCAGTTCCTTCAGCTCCTTCTACTCCTTCAGTTCCTTCAGCTCCTTCAGTTCCTTCAGCTCCTTCAGCTCCTTCAGTTCCTTCAGCTCCTTCAGTTCCTTCAGCTCCTTCAGTTCCTTCTGCTCCTTCTGCTCCTTCAGTTCCTTCAGTTCCTTCAGCTCCTTCAGCTCCTTCTGCTCCTTCAGTTCCTTCAGCTCCTTCTGCTCCTTCAGTTCCTTCAGCTCCTTCTGCTCCTTCAGTTCCTTCAGCTCCTTCTGCTCCTTCAGTTCCTTCAGCTCCTTCAGCTCCTTCAGTTCCTTCAGCTCCTTCTGCTCCTTCAGTTCCTTCAGCTCCTTCTGGAGCAGGAGGGAGGCACGCACAGAGTCGTCCAGATGATATCTGACCGACGGCTACGTCACAGCACCACGGAGGCGGACGCAGCAAAACACGACAGCAGACAGACATCAGAGAGCTGCGTGCACCGTCGAGGCCTCGTGTACTGAACGTACCGAGCAGACTAATTCACTCTAATCACATTTTCTGACACTCTGGGGAAATTTGATCAAATCTGAACATCACCTTTTCTAACTCAGCGCACCTTAACTAGAAATATTATCTCGCCCACAAACACGCACGCACGCACACGCACGCACGCACACACACACACACACACACAGATCTATGATGAGTGTTGATCCTGTCTGTCAAGGCCACTGCTTCCGAGAGATGAAATAAACATTTAAAAACACCTTAAAATACATGCAAATACTTTCTGCCCGCTACCTCGCTCTTCATCACCATGAACACACACACTGAAGTTTACTCTCACAGACCGTCACACACACACACACACACACACACACACACACACACACACACACACACACACAGGGTTATGAGGAGGAGAGGAGACGAAGAGAAGAACAATGGGCCACTCCTGTTCTGCATCAGAGAGGAGGAGAGAGGAGAGGAGGAGGACATCATCTCTGACTCTGGAGGAGAAACTGATGGAGCAGGAGAGAAGAATGGAAGAAAGAAGAGAAGTGTGAGAGATGAGGGGGAGAAAGAAAGAGAGAGAGAGTATGAATGTGAGTGTGTGGGTGAGGAGAGAGAGAGGCTGGACAAAGGAGGAACTGACGAAATGTAAGCAGGAGAGAGAGGGAGGAGGGGGATGGTTGGATGGGATGGAGCGATGTATGAAGTGATGCAGAGGGGGCGGGGCGGTGTGTGTGTGTGTGTGTGTGTGTGTGTGTGTAGGTGTATTTCCCAGCTAAAAGCCTTGACTGGTGTACATGGAAACATGCTGCCTATTCTCTGCTGGCACTCAATATATACATACATACACACACACACACACACACATACACACACACATACACACGCACACATTGCCTGTATGTACTTACATGACCACAAAATCTCTTTGTACAGTTACACACACACACACACACACACACACACACACACACACACACACACACACACACAGTTGCTTGTATTATAGATGCATCAACATATAAACTAGACTTCTACCATCTGCATGCACAGACACACACACACACACACACACACACACACACACACACACACACACACACACACACACTGAGGTCCATGGCATTTCATTAAAACGCTGCACTCTGACGCAGACTGGAGTCAGTGTTAGAGGCGGTTGGTCCTCCTGCTGGTGCCACAGATACCTGAGCTCTGCAGCCTCCATGACGCTCCGCCCATCCAAAAAACCAAACAAACAAAAGAGTGTGATGTCTTCAGCTGAACACCTGCGACCAGGTGCATGAAGCTCACACAAAAACACACCTGAGCAGCTTTTCTTATGACCGACCGCGACACGTGGCCGTGACGCCTCAACCAAGTCTCAGTGAAATCACATCAGGAAGTCCAAAATGATTCGTTCAGAGCGCTCTGATCAAACTATGAGGATCACACTAAAAGACTGTTAACAGGGAAGAGACGGCGGTGGGAAACAAAAGCAAAAGATTCAAACTGAGAAATGTTTGAAGATGAACTTTCTAAACAAACGAATGCCACACGGCTGATGGATTAAAAGCGTCGTGAGCGACAATCAGGCGTCTGTCACCGTGAGCCGTGGCATGTTCCTGAGTGTTGACCAATCGGGTCCAGAGAGCAGTCAGGTAACCATGACGAAGAGGAGGAGGAGGGATGCTGAGGCTGCTGCTGTCGGGTGGGACAAAGAAAGAGATGGAAAGTTTTTCTTTCTTTTCGTTTCGCTAACATCGCCAGCATCACACACACAATGCTTCTGTCACCGCGATTGACAGCTGCTTCACCCGCCTCCCCGATGACCAATGAACTCAATCTTGAGATAAGATGTGCTGTGATTGGTCGGGGTCTTGCGTGCGGTCTCGTCGGTCTGATGGCGACATCACAGCTTCTGATCAAGATGTGAGGAGACGAAGCGCCTTGGTCTTCCTTAAAGCTGCTGTGCTCACGCTCAGTCCGACCTGGTGAGGAAGTGGCCATTATGCAGAGCGAGTGCGACTGTGGCCGAGCGGTTTGGGGGGTTTCCTGACATATTTGGGGGGGGGGGGGGGGGGGGGCACATGATTTCTCACAGGCGTATAAAAACACCCCTTCCTCCTGCAGCCTTCCCATTTTTATGCCTCTGCTTTTCCCTCTGCCTTCGTCGTCTTCTGCCTTCTGGCTCTGCTCTTCATTCTTCCCTCCTCCTCCTCCTCTCCCCTCTCGTTTACTCTCCCTCTTCTCTGCCTCGCCCTTCGTCTTCTCTGCCTCTCTTCTCCCTTCGCCTTATTTCCTACTCCAGCTCTGCCCTCCATCTGCTTCACTCTCATTTCCCACCTCTCCTCTTCCCGCTCCATCTCTCTCATCATTTCTTTTTGGCTTCTCTTCAGCTCTGCTCTTTTCTCTCCCACTTCCCTCTCCCACATGCCCTCTCCCCCCCCTCGTTTTCTCCCTCCTCTCACCCTGCCCTCTCTTCCTCTTCTTCTGCTCCTGTGCAACCTTGAAGAAAATGGATTAGAGATGGAGAGCGAGGGAGGGAGGGGGCCGCTGAATGTAGCTTTTGTGTTGAAATAAAGGGAGCAAACGTGCTCCTCTCTGTCCTCCTCCTCTCCTGTTGGTGTGGGAGCAGCAGTCAAATTATGAGGACGGTCGCCATCGTCTCGAACGTACGCGACATGTTAGCAACAGGCTGCACGAGGGAAAACAGCACTTTAATAAGTGCACGTTCGCTCTCATGCATACTTTACTCTGCACGCTCACACAGTACAGGAACGTCAGCACTAATGTTAAGTTAAGTTATGCATTCCTCCATGATCTCCTGCCTGACGTGTGTGTGTGTGTGTGTGTGTGTGTGTGTGTGTGTGTGTGTGTGTGTGTGTGTGTGTGTGTGTGTGTGTCTATTAATAGTGAGTGAGGTAAGCTGCTTGCCACAGTCAGAGGCTGTAATGGTCAACACTGCCCTCATAACCTACTTTGCACAAACTGCAGCACCCCATACACCAGCAAACATGGTGTGTGTGTGTGTGTGTGTGTGTGTGTGTGTGTGTGTGTGTGTCAGAGGGAGACAGATACTCAGATAAAGTACCATCTGCTGTGCACATTTCACTGTCAGTTCAGACTTGTGTAAGGCTGATGGCTGATAACCTGTTTAGCTGTGAACATCCAGAATACGTGACGCTCGTCTTAAAAACTGCTTGATTTTTGGCCTTTTGTCAGCAGAGGCAGAAACTCAAATGTCAACGAACGCCGGGAATCGAACGTCCATTTCGTAGAAAGGAGCGGAAAGGCCGCAGATACAGCAGGCGGCTCGCTGCTCTGCTCAACACGAGAATCACAGATGTTGCAGAGGTCGCAGGTATTTGTCGGCCCGGTGCGTCCACTGACGAGTGAAGTCAGTTTATCTACAGACCGACAGACACGCTGCGTGTGAAATTACACCGTGGAGACAAAGGATGAGCACAGAGCTGATGCTGGACAGGAAAGTTTGAGGATGCTGATGGGCAGACGGGACTCAAACCAGCCGTGACAGGAAGTCGCCAGGTTGACGTGTGTGATTGGACACTACTGTCGATGAAAGTCTGAGGCCACTGAAGAGGCCGGACGGCTGATTGCACCTTTATTTCAGATTTTTACCACCTCAGTTTTTCTGGTGCTTGATGAGAGAAAGTAATGAATAAAAAGCTGGTTGTAAACGTTAACACCGGAGCGATAATCCTGTAGATTCTGTAGAATATTCCACCGCAGACGATCCCGTCGGCGCACCTCAGGGACGAACCCACATCGTTTCACCTCGGGGTCGAGAGCCGCCGCCGCTCCTTCCTGCAGCCAACGCTTTATTACAGCGAATGTTTAAGGTTTAATAACAAAATGACATCCAGTCTGTTTATGTGTGTGTGTGCCGTCTGCAGCGAAAACACACACAGAACACACAACGCATTATCAGCATGATGCATAACACACAATATGGAGGACACAGTCCTCCCTGTGGGAATATTTCCACGTGTTAATATACTGTGAATGTTTCTGAGTACACGCTGAATACTTCCATGCTGAATGTTTCAGGATGCAACACGTCTTCAATCTGTGGGTCTCACCTCCTAACTCTGAACCCAAAACATGACCACGAGTCTAAATCTGACCAACCTTCGCATCATAAAACAGCTCTTTTCATTTGTTACGGGTTGGAACAGATCAGAAAACTTCAGCATGCACAGGCGAGACGTCCTCACCCAAAATGACAGAATGATTTGACGTAGAAGCAGCGCGTCTAGAAGAAAACTGAGCTTTCTCTGTAACAGCCTCGTGGATCCTTGTGAATGAGGATTTAAAGTGTGGTAAAAGAGCAGAAACTGTGGAGGCTTCATCCGTAACACAGACAGACAGCTTCAGAGCCTCCTGCTGTGATCCTGACTGAGACGTGACTCTTAGCTTTCGCCGCCACAGACCCTGATTTCACCTCAGACTCTCCGAACTGGGCGCCCAGCGTTTATCTCCACGTCCCCTCCTCAGCTCGTGTTGTGTGGAATCACTCTCAGAAACATGCAAACACTTCATCTCCACTCTGCACCCGGGGAGGCCGCGTGTTGACTCACGCTAAATTAAGTTCGCTCTGTGTTTTTGGGGTGCCATGAAAGATTGATGGCGAGGTGAACTCTATGTAGGCCAGTGAGAGGAGCTGCAGCTTTAATGCACTTTAATGCAGTGTACTCTGCCGGGCGGGGGGCCAGCGGGGATCCGAACAGGCCTGGAAGTCTGTGACGTGCTCTGGTTTGGGAGTCGAAGCGTCTCTTGGTTCACGCTCGCTCTCTCTAACTGGCTCCTTGCAGCTCAATAATTCACTTGTTTTTGGACGGGGGGGGGGGGGGGGGGGTGGGGGGGGGGGCACGGAGACAATTAATTTGCCTCTGCTTCATCATGCTCTCCCTCTGGCCTCACTTCTCGTTATGGTTTTGCCCTCCCAGCATTCATCTCCTCCCTCGCCTGATATTCTTTGCATCAGGCAGCGCAAAGTGAGTTTGTATCAATGCTTTATGCGACTTCTGTAATGGAAGATAATTACTTCCTTCAGATAAGATAAGATAAGATAAGATAAGATAAGATAGCACTTTATCCTGAGGGAAACTCAGTGGGAGTTTACAGAGCAGAAACAACGAGGCCTCTGTCATCGCTGTGTGTTTCCAGTGTTCTCGTTGTAACTCACATGTTTTTAATTCACTTCTTCATCGAGCAGCGTAAAAAGGGGACGATGGGGGATTTGGAGGAAGGGCTGACGAAAAAGAAGATATCAGCTGGGTCTCCACTTGAGTCATTTTTGCATTTTGTTTTCACTGAAAAGAAATAAAGGAAAACGGTGATGATGTGATTTTTGTCCCCTCACATCTCTGATGGTACGTATTTTTCAGCCCCGCTGATCTGAAGTCATCTGTGCTTCCAGAAAACCTGCATTTCTGCAGAATTTCAGACGACTTCACTGTCTGCAAGCAGCAAAGCAAAAAACCTGCTGAAGGTTGAAAATGTACTGAAGTTACCATCAGCGGGGCTGAGGTGGTCTCGGAGCGTCCTCATCACGTCTGCATCTCGTAAGCTTTGTGTAACGTTCTTCACAAGCGGCTCCAAACACTTCAGAGTTCCAGGTCACTGCTGACGGCTGAGATTTGTTTTTGGAGACTATCAAACGCGACTTTGAACAATTTGTGGCTTGAAAGCTTTGAAATTGTTCTGATCTGAAGACAAAAAGTTTAATTAGCCTGCTGAAAGAACAGTGAAACGCACCGTGGAGACAGACACACGAACGCACCGCCCCGCCGTGCCATGCTGTACATGAAGCCAGAGACAAACTGGGTGAGTGGGTCACACGCAGGACGAAGCACGACCAAAACAAAAAGCCTCTTTTCTCCTCCGGCGGCCTTCATCCCTCGTTTCTAATCTCCTGCAGCTTTTCAGTTTTCAGGAACATTTAACAAATAATCTCCTACGTCAGTGAACCACTGAGAGGCCACAAGACGCTGCTGGACGCTGTTGGTGCTCGTAGCATCTCAAATATCTGAACACGAGCATCAGTCTCAACAGCAGCTCACTCTCACTTCCTTTTGTTCTGCCCTGACCTCGCAGGCATGAAGAACTGCTGCTTATCAGACGTCAGCATCTACAGAAAAAGCTGTAAAAACCTGCGCTCATGAGCATCTGTGAGGTCCTCTGACGAGGCGTGGTCCAACAGCGAACCAGCACAGTGCTGCTTTGAGACGGTGGTTTCCTCTCCAGCTTCACACGGCACACACGGAGGCACATGACGCTCATGCCCGCCTTAAACGGCGTCTCTGTGCAGCAAGTAAACAAAATAGCACATGAGGCCGCCGCACTGTGACCCACAGAGACAAACACGAGCATCACATGGCCTGTGGAGGCCGATCCAACCGAGAGGTGCTGCAGAAGATGAAATCTAAGTTTGTCACAGCGTCTCTGCTGCTGTCTGATCAGCGGGCAGATTCAGCGTCACACCGGCTGCCTCGTTAGCTGCCTGCCAGCCATCGCAGTGTCTTTCACTGTCCTTGCAGCTACGAGACAATCAGCACAGCAGCGTGTCCACGTGGAGAGCAGCCAGTGGAAGTTTTTAAAAAGAGGACAGAAGACGGTTTCCATCAGGCCTCCTGCGACCGAAGTACCCACCACGAGCTCAAGGGGACATCTGCAGACAGCCTGTTTTCACTTCACGGAGATGAAAATTGACTAAAGCAGCGAATCCTTTTTTTTTTGGACATTTTACAGCTCACGTTCACACAAACCAGCAGGTTCGTTCAATACTTCAACCAAAGGAGGACTGAGAGGGAACAACAAGCCTCATCCAGCAGACACTTCATGTGTCCAGGACACTCGATGCTCTATGGGAAACACACAGTGCACATCACATCATAATCATAGTAATGAAAAGAGCTGAAGCTGCTAACTGTACATCAGTATGTGAACCAAAGGTTTAAGCTAGCGGTCGGTCGCTGTTCTCCTTTGACGTCGTCTCGCCTCGTTCGTCTTCTCTCATCATCGTTCTGTTTGGGTTTCTGTTCTCCACCTCTCCCTCCCACCATCGCACTCTCCTCCTCACCATCCTGACCGGGGGTCTATTTTCTACCCCACAGTTTCCTCCATGATGTGCCGAGGAAGACGTGTGATTTCTACAGACAGCCAGAGATCGGGTTCGTTAGCTGAAGTCTGAATCCGGATCTGAATCTGGATCTGAATCCGGATGTGAACCCCTCACTGAATCTGTCTGGGTGGCTGCTTCGGTGGAGGATGAAGACTTTAACAACAGTGCAGTGTTTTTATTTCAGCGTCTCCGTCCTGAAGGGACGCTCGGCTCTCACCACGTATTTAGTCTCTGCTGTGGACTGTCTGTCCTTTTGCTGCAGGGGAGAACAACATTTGCTCCTCGCTGCAGCTGCAGAGCTGAAACCAACGCGCCAGAGACGACGTTCACTCCACTTCAGCGTCCATCACATACCACCGAGCTGCGCCGCCGACTGTTCTGCACGTGCAACGCTTTGGTCTCACCTGAAGGCTGACGGTGCTGCAGGTCACAGAGTACAGGGTAACACCGGCGGCGGGCGGAGCTCTCATCCCTCTCCAGGTATTAAAGACGCATCAAAGTTCTTAGTTTAACGTGACTTTGATGAAGCGTCTCCGATCTTTTTCTGTTTTTTGGCTGCAGACCTTAAAGAATCTACGGCGACCATCAGAAACCATCCCCACACAGTCCTCCAGTCGGTCTGATGGCGTCACAACCACCGCAAAGATGGATGACGGATGTTCTCCACCAGCCAAAGCAGAGCCACCATCTTGTATTCGATACCACCTTTGGTCTCTTTCACCCACAATGCTTTGCTGTGTGCTTTGCTGTGTATGAATGGTGCTCTGCTCGTCTTGTGTCACTCCACAGTGTTTCTGTACATCTGTCTGTCGTCTCCTCCTTTAAAATCTGATCACTCCTCCTCCTCCTCCTCCTCCTCCTCCTCCTCCCTCCGTCCGTCTTATCACTCTGTCTCACACCTCCTCTTCCTCTCCATCCATCCCCTCCCTCTGCCCATCGACTCTATATTTCCTACATCTCTCGCTCATCTCCAGCCCATCCTTTTCAGTCACTTGCTGCAGAGTGTGTGTGTGTGTGTGTGTGTGTATCCTGCAGCTTGCGGCTGTGTCTGTGGCCTTGAGAGGTGAAAGACAATGCTGGGAGCCCCTCCCTGCCTGCCTCCCTCCCACACAAACACACACACACACACACACACACACTGAGGAACACAAAGACCCAGACTATAGAGCTGCTCTCTCCCCGACCTCGCTCTCTGCACCACTCCCACACACACACACACACACACACACACACACACACACACACACACACACACACACACACACACACACACACACACACACACACACACACACACACACACACACACACACACACATTTTCCCACAATGCCAGCTACAGAAACACACACACTCGATGTAAGCTCCAATGTATTGATGCAATAACTGTCTCAGCATCACTCACGCCTCCCCAGGTTGCTAAATCTCCTCCTCCCTGCCCAAAGGAGTCCTGTATCTGCTCCTCACTGCCCCCCAGGAGCCGTGTATCTGTCCCCAACACCTCCAGCATCCCTAATCTTACCCCCATCTCCTAAAAAGCTCTTCATCAACCCTCCAGAGTGCAGTATCTCCTCCTAACTAGCACCCAGAGACCCAACATCTGCCCCCCCCACCCCCACCCCCCCAGCTATAGATTAGCTCCATCAATCCCAAACCGATGCATTTATTCATAAACTCCACGTTTTATTTCGTCCCTGTCACTAAAACGTCCTCTAAGTGTCTGATATCTGTCGGCGCACAGAGCTCTGTATCTGCACATGTCCCACCCAGGAGACCTTCACTAACCCGGTCACCCCTGCACACCCCCAGATCTACAGCAACCCCCCCTCCAGAGTCCTCTGTCCATCAGCTCCTCTGTGTTTTCCCTGTTGGTGCTGTGTTTACCTCCTCGTCCAGAACCTGCTCGAACAGCTGATCAGTCCATGTTGATAAGGAACGCTTCGACTTTAATGGCTCAAGGACACTTTGCACATTTCATTTTTTCACGTTTGGGATTTATTTATCGTCCTACAGGTTTCACTTTTAATCATATCCAGCTCTGAGGCCATCCAGTCAACCACAGGCTGTGTGTGTGATCACACACACTCACACACCCTCTGTGGCACATGATGCACTTTTAATACAAATCCCATACGGTTCAGTCAGTGTTGTCCGCTGCCGGTGTAATGATCGTGATGCAGGTTGATTACATATTTACCAGATCAATAACAGCGTCTATGTGAAGCCCTCAGCTTTATCGGATTTCATGCGAGACCGCATGAATGTTTTACTGTCATTGTTATTACATGACGGCCTGATGGCTTAAACGCTGCTCCAGAAGCTCTCCGACCTGCAAATCACACGCCGCCTTCATGAATTCAAAGATACGGTTTATCGACGCAAATATTAATATCGGCCTTCAAAAATAGATACATTAGCTGAATACCTGCACATGATCGCACTGCTCTCACCTAATGGAGTCACTCAGAGAGAGCGGAGGAGACGTTTCCTTGACAACCATGAGGAGGTTACACAGTACAATGTACAGAATAATATAAGACAGTATATACTGAGTACTTCAGCTCGGGGGAGAAACATCCTGATGGAAACAGAATCAGCGCTGGCTGCTGATCAGACTTTCCCCGCCTTCATGTGAACATTTCCAAGGAACCGATCAACACGAACAGAAGGAAAAATTCAGAAAATTTCAGAAGTAGATTCAGAAAGACGCCAGACGAACAAGTTTGGTCACAGAGTGCAGACGGGGAGGCGAGCCGGCCGCCTTCAGTGTGTTTTAAAGCAGCACGCTGCGTTAGTTCAGCAGTCTGAGAGCTCAATGGGCACGATTTGGAGACACGGCGCTGCATTTACATCCATCCACCCACACACACACACACACACACACACACACACACACACACACACACACACACACACACACACACACACACACACACACACACACACACACACACACACACACACACACACACACACACACACACACACAGCATACTTCTCCATCTGCTGTCTGGAAGCATATTTTGTGAAACTTTATGACCTCGCTGTAAAACTCAGCTCGGCTCAGGTCTTCACTAACCAGCTGAAGTCTTCTGCCTCTTCGCGTCTCGCCGCCTGTGTCGTCCTTTTCACAGCCGTGAGACCGGCACATGAAATATTACAAAAATAATCCTGATGGATTTAAAGACACCTGCTGTCCTCAAACTCCACAAATTCTCCAAATATGCAATTAAACATTCATGAAATTCACATAATACTACATGAAAGTCAGCAAAGCAGAGCGCCTTCCTGACTCTCTAACAGCTGTCTGTGTTCATTAATGCAGCATGTTTCTACCTGCTGAGGTCCTGTGATTGAAATACCTGCAAACACTAATTCACCATCAGCTCTGGAGCTGCTGATACATAAATAAATAAATGCATAAATAAATTCAGCTTCTGGGGTCGTAATTGCATTGTTTATTGTTTTGACTCTCCGGTTCAGCCAATCGTGACATATATGCTCATCATTCTGACAACAGTGAGAAGGAAAAGCTTCAACCAACAACCTGACAAGATCCTTACAGCTCATGGATAACACACACACACAGACACACACAGACACACACAGACACAGACACAGACACACACACACACACACACACACACACACACACACACACACACACACACACACACACACACACACACACACACACACACACACACACACACAGCCAAGGTTACAGGCTGCTCGTACCTCCTTACTATCTGCCTTCAACAGTCCAAGGACTGCCATTCATAAAAGACTGCCCACCCTCCTCCTGTGTGTGTGTGTGTGTGTGTGTGTGTGTGTGTGTGTGTGTGTGTGTGTGTGAGAGAAGGTTAAACAGCTACTATCCGAGTGTACTTTTTGTGTTTCCCCTCTGACAGTCAGGCAGGACCCTTCCTGTTCTCTCTCTGCTGTTTGTGCTCTCGGCGAACGTAAAGTGAGAGAAGTTGATCTAACGAGACGCAAACATCTCAAACATTGTCAGCTGCTGTACGAGCACCTGCAGAGGAAGGCTGAGAGACGCTGATGAAAGCTTCCACAGAAGGAAAATGACTGAGCTGAGATTTTCTGTCAATGTTTTAGAAGCTAAACGATGCACTGATTGATTGGTTATTGGCTGCAGCCATAATCCCATCAGTTAGCGGTTAGCTTCACGTGTGCATCCTATCCATCCCAGCCTTCTGAGGTGGGCTCAGAAATGTTTAACTGCTGGACGCGTCCACAGGACAAAACACTCTGCCAAGTCAAAAAACAGCTCTGTGTGTGTGTGTGTGTGTGTGTGTGTGTGTGTGTGTGTGTGTGTGTGTGTGTGTGTGTGTGTGTGTGTGTGTGAGCGTGGATAGTGAAGGATTGATGATCTGCACTTCATGTGAAACTGAACCGAACATAAAGCCACAAAGAGGCATGAGAGCAGAAGAGAAAGAGGGTGAAGATAGAGGAGTGGTGCTAACCTGTGTGCGTGTGTGTGTGTGTGTGTGTGTGTGTGTGTGTGTGTGTGTGTGTGTGTGTGTGCGTGCGTGTGTGCGTGTGTGTTTTCTCGTCTTGTATTCAGAACATGACACAGCAGCTCTCTGCAGGACGGCCTACCCTTGACTCTCCATGCTCTCCTCTTTCAGACGCTGGAAAAGCGAGAAGAACTCAGAAAGAGGAGATGAGCATCATCCGATCGAGGCAGAGGGACGAGTTTCTGTTAAAGGGGCCGCAAACACCAGAGAGAGGAGGAGGAGGAGGAGGAGGAGGAGGAGGAGGAGGAGGCTGAAGCACGGTCAAACAGGAAGCCGGGGGGGAGGAAGGAAGGAAAGGAAGGAAGGAAGGCTGTGAGCAGGGAGGAATAAACACTAATAAGAGAAAGTCAAACTCCCCACAGCTCTGACTTAACGAGAGGCTCGTTAACACGTCATCACTCTTTCTTAATGGAAACGTTTTGGGGGAAGAACAGCGCTCAGACGTTTGAGTCTAAGAACATTATGGGGAGATTTGACGGCTTTAGAGTCTTTA
This sequence comes from Chaetodon trifascialis, assembly GCF_039877785.1. NCBI lineage: Eukaryota > Metazoa > Chordata > Actinopteri > Chaetodontiformes > Chaetodontidae > Chaetodon > Chaetodon trifascialis. The sequence goes on along the minus strand of NC_092063.1, from coordinate 1,896,427 downwards.
AACTGCTTCTTTATTGATCCACGTTTGGGAAATTATTTTGTTGCAGTAGCAATTAAACATACAGACAAACACAGAAAAAGAAACAAGAAATGATGATGTTTCCATCATGAGGCGGCGTCTTCAAAGGACCAGCAGCCCCAAACTCTAAGAGATCGAGCTTCGTTAGCGCGCACACACACACACACACACACACCTCTCGGCCTCCGAGACGCACGGACGTTTTTCACTGTGACTGACAGCTGACATTCTCCATGTCCGGCGGAAAGTGATTCATGACGCTGAGGCCGAGCTTCACGCTGGATAATGGACGGCAAAAGGTCAAAAGTGAGCAGAAGTGATGAGAAAAACCGATCCTCTTCTTTTTCTCTGATGTGAAAAGTTCGCTTTGGGGAGGTACGAACTTCAGAGACACGCTCACCTCCAGTCTGACATTAGCATACGGCTAACATTGTTAGCACAGGATTTACCTACTGATGCTGCTAAAGCCAACAGATGACGACTGAGGAGGAGAGTGTGTGTGTGTGTGTGTGTGTGTGTGTGTGTGTGTGTGTGTGTGTGTGTGTGAGAGGGGTAGCTACAGTATCTAAACTGCAGCTCTGGGATGTGTGCAGCTTGTGTGGACGATAATCCTTTACAAATCTGTGTGTGTAAAAGTTTGTGTGTTTGTGTTGTACGTCAATATGTGTGAAGGGTGAAGCACAAATCTAGTCCCAGATCTGTGTGTGTGTGTGTGTGTGTGTGTGTGTGTGTGTGTGTGTGGAAAGGGGGAGGGTGAGGAGCAATGATGATGATGATTATTTTCAGGGCTGGATGGGTTTATGGTTTATGCTGTGTGTGTGTGTGTGTGTGTGTGTGTGTGTGTGTGTGTGTGTGTGTGTGTGTGTGTGTGTGTGTGTGTGTGTGTGTGTGTGTGTGTGTTTACCCTTCTGGCTCATATGGAGGATTCAGGAAGTAAGGGAGTGATGGATGGAGAGAAAAGAAAGGAACAGAGAGGAAACAGAGGGATATGTTCAGGATACTGGAGCTGGATGGATGGATGGATGGATGGATGGATGGATGGATGGATGGATGGATGGATGGATGGATGGATGGATGGATGGATGGATGGATGCTGACGTTCAGGCCGCAGTGAGTTGAAGCTTAAACATCTGGGTGGTTTGGATTGGAGGGTCAGAGCCCCTCCGCCCCTCCACCCCTCCGTCTCTGTAACATCTGTCTCATCTCATCCACCTCCAGGGCAAGCCTCCACTCTTAACCTCCACACGGTCTCCTCTCTTCTCTCCACAGCTCATCTCTTTGTGCTCAGCCTCTGTTGTCTGTCTCCATCCTCTTTGTCCGTCTCTGTCTCTTCTATCACTACGTCTCCTCATGATTTGCTGTACATGCTGTATGTGTGACGGCCGCCTCGTTAAATACCAGTGATCATCAGCGAGAGCGCGTTATTGTAAATGTCACTTTTATATAAACTGAAACCACTAATGTCCTGCAGAGCTGGGGCCATTTGCATATCCAACATTAAAGTTAAAGACGGCATAAAAAATGTGCCAGGTGAGTTAGCGTCGTTAAGAGTTAATGAATAAATCGCGTTCGTGTCAACATCTGATTCAGACACCTCTGAAGCTCTGAACCCAAGTAAGGCCAAACGTAAAGGAGGTAAATGTAAAGGATGTTGTGTCAAACTTTTTATCCCTCATGTGACCAATTCTGTAATCATACGAGCGCCTCGAGTTATTAAAGGTGTGGATGCCTGCACGTATTTCCTCCTCTCGATCATCCCATATGAACGCAGCATAAGCTCTGAAGTCTTCTGCTTATTTCAATCGATGATGCTTAACTTAACCAACGACTCTCAGGCTGCAGCAAAGTGTGCGCTCTGAACCGGCTGTGCACCATGCGTGTGCGTGTATGCGTGTTCGAGTCCCGGCAGGCCCAGACTTCCTCTCACATGAAGTTATATGTTGCAGAAACATTGATCCTCCCTGTTGGTGTTATCAGCTCTAAGCCCGTTAGGTCCCACGGCCGCCCCCCTGCCGCACAGTGCAGTGGTCCCTCAGGTGTGGATGCGTCTCTTTATCTTACTGCGCTGGCTGAGAAGGTAGGTGTGTGTGCATATGTGTGTTTGCATATGTGTGCGGTGCTTTATGTTCTCGAGGAGGGGGCCGGCTGATAACCGTGGGTACAAATTTCAGATTGGGACACATTTTATTGAGCCAACCTTTGGCCACTTCAACCCTCCACACCATAAAACCATAAGAGAACACCGACACTCCCAAGGTCTTTAAGACACCCCCAAGCACACGCGCACACACACACACACACACACACACCTTGAACCTTCCAGGGTTTGTTGGGGGGGGGGGGGGAGGGTGGAGAGTGACGGATGTGGGGTGTGTGACACTCTGACACCCTGAAGAGGAAAACAAGCAGCGAGCGCCACGTCGCTCAGCTCTCGCTCTTCAGCGTGGCCGGCTGGCCGGCTGCCATCGTCACTGTGCCGCTGTCGACAACAATCGTTCAAGGCCTCCGCTTTTTCAAGCACATAAAATGTTCTCGAGGAAGTCGTTCTCCCTGGTGCACCTTTGACCTCGCACGCCGTGTTGTGGATCTCATGTATTCTGCTGACACTCATCTGCTGAAAAGTCTCTTTGTCCACTGAGCCGACAGATGATTCTGTTGGTTTGTTCGAGTGAACAGTTTGTCCAGCCGCTCTTTTCAGCTTCAGTCGGCTGCTGCTGACTGGAAATTAGGAACAACCTCAACAACTGAACGACTGATCCAACAATATGCAGACTGTTACTCAAAAGAACAAAACCAGGAGTCTACAAGCTAAATCTGAGCTAAAAGTTAACGTCAGCGCGTTAATTTACCATGTTAGCTTAGTGCAGACATGTCCAAACTATTCCACAAAGGGCCGAGTGGCTGAAGGTTTTCTTTCCAACCAAGCAGCAGCACACCAGACTTGACTCGTTTCATCAGCTGATCTCAGTCTTCAGACAGCTGATTGGTCAGACTGCATCCTCTTGATTGGTTGGAGGAAAAACCTGCAGCCACACGGCCCTTTGTGGAATAGTTTGGACATGCCTGGCTTAGTGTGTTAGCGTGCTAACAACGTCACAAATGGACAAGTTGGTGGATGGACGACCAGAGATTTCTCTACTCGATCAACTTTTAAAGAAATCATCAATGACTGAATTAGAGGACTAATACTCAGCTAATCTTTGCACAGCTGGATGAGCGCTCAGGCTGAAAGAGTAAAGGTGATGATAGCAGAGTGAACTCCATCAGGATGGCAGCAAACATATCAAAAACAGAGATTTCTTCCTCTTGTGTCGTGTCCAGCTTGAGTGGATCGTAACACATCGAGCCTCCAGCTGGAAGTTTTTCAGCCACGACGAGGCCAAAACGCACCCCGCAACAGACCGGGAAAGCCTCGTTTTCGGCCTAGCCGACTGCCGGAAATGACGTTTCCCACCTGAAGCATTCGCTGATCACCTGCGCCCCCTGCTGGCCGGTCAGAGAAGTGACGAGTCAGCAGGCAAGAAAACTGTTTTTTCTAAAACTGAGAATGACCGCTGATGGGTCCGGTAGCATGTGAGATTAACTATGCGCACACACACACACACACACACACACACACACACACACACACACACACACACACACAGGAGGAACTCCCTCCAGACTAACTCTTGGTGGAAATAATAAGTGGTTGAGAAAATTGCATCTGCTGCTACAAATTGGCATGAGGTCATTACACATCACAACACTGGACTTCACAAACACCATGGAAGCGGTCACACGGCCGCTCGCTGATCGTCTGCGTCCTTCTTCTTTCTGCTTTCAGCAGTGAGTGGCGTCCATGCTGATGTGAGAGCTTATCAAGTTTAACCACACACTCGAGTAAAGGTTGTCGAGGTTTCAGTCTCTCACAGCTCCAGACCTCATTACAGCCAGGCAGGAGGCTGCAGCACTCCGCTCCAAGTCAACCGGCTAATTGCACTTACCAGGGGAACATACGCACGCACACACGCACACACACACACACACACACACACACACACACACACACGCACACAAACATACAGCTTACAGAGTGTGAAAAACACACAACTATTCTGCATTTGTAAAGACAAACACACAAAAAACAAACTGAGCTGCGCACACACACAGACATACCATGACACCGGTGCAGGGATGCATACACACACACACATGCACACACATACACATACACATACACACACACACACACACACACACACACACACACACACAAAAACAAACAATAATAAATATGTCAACAGGTTGTGTTCAATCACAGCTGGTGCTTACTCTGTGTGTGTGTGTGTGTGTGTGTGTGTGTGTGTGTGTGTGTGTGTGTGTGTGTGTGTGTGTGTGTGTGTGTGTGTGTGTAGCTGTTGAGGTGGGGGGGGGTTTGTAATATTAATTGCATAGCCACTTATTTGAGTCTTGGAGGGGGGGTGTTAATAATTAAGCAGCTACTGTACCCCGCTCAGTGGAGAGCATCCCTCACACACACATACACACACACGCACACACACTCCTGCGTACGTGATGAGACTTCAGAGCATCTAAACACACGCTGGATGAGATTCAGCCTCATGCAAAAACATAACGTTACACATGCAAACAAATATAAAATAATGAATGTGCATAATTCAACACACGGCTAACCATCATAACACAAAGAGCACGCACGGACGCACGCACGCACGCACACACACACACACACACACACACAAATAAACCCACATCCAGAAGCATTCGGTAAAAACCCCAAAATCAAAGAGAAATGTCACATGTTCACGCCTCTGTGCATTTTTAATGGTGTTTCCATTAAGTTGGCTCCTGGTCCTTCAGCAGGCTGACACCACAACAACCTCCAACTGTGTGTGCATGTGTGTGTGTGTGCGTGTGTGTGTATGCCGGCTGGAGAAACGAGGCTAAAGGCATTTACATGAGAAATATTCATAAGGCACACGGCTGTAATTTAAAGTTCACTGGGCACAGTAAATTACCATGCGGGTGCTTTTATCCGAAGCAGAGTCTCCCTTTGTGTTCACGTGTTTTTAAAAAGCGAACACATCACAACACCAAAGACAGGCGCCGCTGTGAGACAAGTCGTGTGTTTTAGCGTCGTTAGCGCCACACTCGTCAGTCTCATGTGGAAAATGGGAATTCAGTCCAGGCCGGACTCGAACAACTCAGTTAATGAGCATCTAACAGCGTGAACGACGAGAACAATCAGATGAGAGGTGAATTAATGTGTGTCCAGTACAAGCTGTGAATTAATGCATTTAGCCAAATAAAGCAGCTTGGATCTATCAGTCAGGTGGTAAAGAATATCTTCACTCTCCCCTGCAGCACTGTCCTCTATATACTTCAGCGTTCGGTCATCTGTGCTCTATTTTGGCTGATTTCATGTCCAGAAGAGACATTTTTCTGAGTCAGCTCAGCAGAAAACGACTGTCAGCGAGTCACCCTCGTGTCACCTTCGACAGCCACATTAGCAAACCAAACACTGATGCTGAGGAAGCTCGCTTCACGTAAACTGACATTTTTTAATATTAATTATTCATGTGGGCTCTGCACATGGCAGCGACTGCAGCGGGTCGAGGCGACGGACGGGCTGCGGTTATGGAAAATGAACTACAGCGCAGAGCGTCAGGTAAAACAAACACTGCAACAACAGCAACATTAACGCCTGGACTCCAGCCTCACACCTCCACCATCTCGACCTCCACCTCTGCTTCCTGCTCTGGCGCTGAACTCTGACACCAGACGTGAATCACGAGCTGCACAATCGTCCGACGTACAATATTTCATTCAGATACTCAGCTGCCGGCAAACAATGCTGACACATCGGTCCTGATTTTAAGGAGGAACTGAGCTCCGGTTTGAGCCTCTGACTGAAGTGATCCTGGTCTCAGTCTGCTGGCCTCCATCCAGTAACATCCACTTTTATTAGTGACGGAGAGACAGAGAGGATGATTTAATCCAACGCTCCCTCCTCTCTTTCTAATTCAGCTGACCTCCATCCCTCCATCCCTCCTGCAGGGAGGTTCAGACCCTCTCCCTCCTCGCTGCCCCTCTTCCCCTCATCCCACCCTTCCTCAATCCACCCCCTCACCCCACCCCCTCGGCTTTAGGTAGCAGGGGTGAGGGGGGTGGGGGAGAAAGAGGAAGGGAGGAGGAGGGGATCAAAGTCATCCTATCGTTTGTTTCTCACTGGCCTACTTTCCTCTGCTGCACCGCTTTAACACATTAGACCATGTGGGCCACTGGCCTACAGCACCAACGTGTGTGTGTGTGTGTGTGTGTGTGTGTGTGTGTGTGTGTGTGTGTGTGTGTGTGTGTGTGTGTTACTGTGTGTACGTTCTGTATATACACAAAGAATATACATTTATGTATGTGTGTACGAGAGTCACAAAGATTTCTAGATGTGCAGCTTCCTGGTATGATGAGTTGTGTGTTGTTGTGTGAATGTCTGTGAATGTGTGTGTGTGTGTGTGTGTGTGTGTGTGTGTGTGTGTGCGTGTGTGTGTGTGTGTGTGTGTGTGTGTGCGTGTGTGCGCGCGCGCCGGTGGCTCTGTCCCTGAGGGGAGTGTGAGGCATGCATACACTCTGTCTGTACTGACTGCAGCCTGTTCACCTGACAGCATCTCCGGCCGTCCGTGCTCACCTGTTCGAGCATCGTCTGCCTTCCTGTGTGAACACGCGACTTAAAACAGAAAAATAAACAGTGCAAATACAGAACATGAAGCAAATCCAAACTGCAGCAGCGTTCACAGAAATACAATCTATCTGACACATGCGGGATGATTACGGGTGGCCCATAAAATGATATCACCGTATGCTTACGGTGAATTTTCAGAAAAAATCAGTTGAGGAACTGTTATTACCACACGTATGACGTAAATATTTCCAATAATACTGCAATATTTGTAACGTTGCCCGCAAGAGACAAACACACCCAGAGAGCGAGAGAGAAATAAAAACCACACGGCTCTGACAACAAACAGCTGACTGTATGCAGTATATGGATGTATATATGCGTGTATAAATACTGTATGTGTGTATAAACACATATATACATCCAGCATATACATTCACATTATAACCATGACTCCCAAACAGCTAGAACCCTGTAAAACCTAAATCAAACAGACTGTGATCACCTGATGTGATCCTCTCTGACATAAACTGATCTGAGAACAGCTCAGAGTCAATATATTTAATGTTCTTCCTCATCAGCTTCATTGATTTCTGTAAATCTGTTTATTGTGAATGTGATGCAGCAACACGTTTCACAGACTGGGAGAGATGTGGAACGCTCCAGAAACACCTGTTTGGATCGTTCCACAGGTAAACAGGCTGATTGGTAACAGGTGAGAGGATCATGATTGGGTGTGAAAGGATGGAGCGAGGTTCACCACTTTGATTGAAATGATTCCGCTTTTATTCACTGTTCTGGAATCAGGGTTGGGTGTTGAATTCATCCACAGAGCAAAGATCTGACATTTCTGTGGATCATCTGCACCACCATGAAAATGAGGTGGAGATGTGAGGCCCCAGAACGGAGCCTTGAGGAACACCACGTGACACTCCGACTGCAAAACAATAAGCATGTCCAATCAGATCCACTGCTCACAATGAGCCCGCCGGGCTTCACCTGCTTCTGTTTTTATCTTCCTGATCAGAGTCAGAATATGATCCTGATGATGGACAGAGACGAGATAAAACACTAGGGGACAGAATCCTGTCTTTGTGCATTCGTGCAGTGTGGAAATCCGTGATCCCAGTTCAGGTTTTATTTGGGATTAGCTGTGTGCATGTCTCTGTATTCCAGATAATACCACCAGATCCCACTTATTTTATTCAGTTTTTTGTAATAGAGATGATCCGGCTTATTGCAAATGGAACAAAAATGACATAATCTGCCAACTGAACAGTGTGCAGAAGATTTCTGAATAATATCGAGGCAGCGATTTGTATCTCAGAGGAGGGAAATGAAGTCGCGGCATTTATGAAAAGACGGAAAATGAAGCCAAAGCGTCCAGCACTAACGGTGAATTTCTACCAAGTGATGTTAGAGACCTGTAACCGATCTGCACACATCCAGAACACCGAGGAGAGCTGAGAGGCAGCTTGTTCAGAGATGGATGTGTGAGAGCAAAGGAGGGATGAGAGTCCACTCATCTGTTTGACCCATCGTCTCGTCCTGTCCCTCCTCCAGCAGACAGAAAGAGGGAGAGAAGTTTTAATGGCACATCTGTAACATCAGCAGGCACAGACGATGTCAAGCTCGGTATGTCAGCAGATCAATACTTTCCCACCATTTTGTTCTCCTCGTTTCCACGCACTCCCCTGTCCTCCTTTCTCCTCCCTTGACAGCGCCATCCTCGTCCTTCCTCCACCCTCTACACTGTTTTTCCCTCACTGTCTTCGGTTTATCCCCTGTGGAGAGGACCTGTAGTGTCAGCTCCATCTTCTGACGAGCCCTCTTCATCCCTCTGCCTTCTCTGCAGAACAAGAGGCTGCTGGAGAGGAGGCCGGCGCTCGGTCAGCGGCGCAGAGGGGAGCTGGCGTGGACGTCTCTCCGCGTCCTCGGGGGGGATGAGAGGATGCTTTCTGGCCGGGATTGAGAGGCAGTGGAGGGGCCTCTTCTGAAGAGCGTGGCCCCTCGCAGCCAGAGCGATGTGGAGAGGCGTGGAGTGCGCACTCACACACACTTCCTCACACACACAGGAACCTCACAGAGCTGGAAAACAGCGTCATGAAACGAGTCTCCAGCAGATCTCAGCTCGCCTGCCAGCCAGTATGAGCTCTGTCCAGGGTTGGATCCTATAGCACGGGCTGAATAAATCCACAGTGACAGCCTGAGTCAAGGTTAGCCTCGCTGCAGTGCACCGGTTTGCCACTAGCACTTAATTCTGCAGCCGTCGGATGAAAAACACATATCTCGAAGAGGACGGGCTTTGAGGAATGAAGAAAGCAACAATCGCTCTCACAGCGATGCTTCAGTGATGGACTGTCGGACCTGAGGGTCCCACAACTGACTGAACGGCTGCACCGGCTTTGAAATGGTTGGACTGGTTTGGTATCTATGATGAGGAGCAGGATGCTGCTCCTGCACTGACACTGTCACACTGTGAACGAGCATGCTGAAGTCCGTCCATGCACTGAACACTGAAGCATCTTATTTTTGATTTAAAGTCCGGCTGTAAGGGCCAGATGTCTGATTTCCTCGTTTTTTCCCTTCTGGTCAGACGCGTCATCACACTGTGAGGCCGGTGGTCCCTTTGTGCACTTATTTCCTCTGAAGTCATTGTCGGTTTTCAGGCTGAACTGTCACACTGTAAGAGCTTTGCACTTCAGCTGTCACTGTTAAGTTGAGCGGAGCAGAAAAGAAGAAAAGCAAGTGGCGGTCAGGAGCTCTTACAAGTGATTTACTAGCTGCTTGTGAGCTGGACATTGGCGTGCATGCATGCGTGCGTGCGTGTGTGCGTGTGTGTGTGTGTGTGCGTGCGCGTGTGTGTGTGTGTGTGTGTGTGTGTGTGTGTGTGTGTGTGTGTGTGTGTGGACCATCTGCTCTGCTGAAATGAGCTGCCTACTCCAGTTAAATGCCCTGACAGCTTGCTGGTTAGGAAAACACCCACCTGATATTAACTCTGGGAGTCATATCAACCACAAGCTCTTTGGCTTGGCGCTGAAACTGAAGCTCCTCGGAGGAAAGAGCTGCCGCCGTTCTCCACGCAGCTCAGAGTTTAGTGAGCTTTCAGCACCGCGAGGATGAAAGTTAAAAATATTTCAGCCTTTACGTTCAAGAGCACTTCAAAATGTAAAGTGTCATAGCAACAGCAGGAGCAGGAGCTGCTAAGACACCTCCTCAGAGCTGAAGGAGAGGAAGTTATACTGACGTGAAACTGGGAACACTCACACTCTTTTCAACACTGAATACAAAACAACATCAAATTTCACGTCTCAGAATTGTTTTGTTTTGTGATCGACATCCCAGAATCATCCCGGTTTCAATCTGAATTAGAAAGCGATCATCAAACCCACGGCAGGGCCGCCCTCCCTCAGGGAGGGAGCGACTCACCGACATGTTTTCATTTCATTTCTCCGCAAACACATTTCAGTGCTGAACCTGAACATTACCCCGACAGATCCATCCCTCCGACCGGCATCTAGGCCATCAGCGCGACCTGGCCGACCAACCCAAGTGCTCCATCCATCACTAACACTCCTGTACATTAGAGCGATGAGAGGAGGCTGAGCTGCCGTCTGTTTCCTTGGATTGAGGTCTAATTGAGCAGGAAAGGCACTTCAGCCGTGCCTCTCGGCTCCTCTGAGTGTTGTGGCATTTGGACGCCCACAGCCGTCCTCTGGCTTCTATATGAGGAGCAGGAACACAGCGACCTTTTAATGACAAGGCCTTACACACTGTAGCCACACACACACACACACACACACACACGCAGCTCTCCAGCTGGCCTCCTTTGTCCCTCCACATTCCCATGATGCCATCCTCTCCAACCATCTCATCTCATGCCAGTTTCTTTCTTTCAGCCTCTCAGCAGCTTCTCTCCCCCCGCTGCTTCATCTCTCCCTCTTCCTTCCAGACCTCCCTCCTTTGCTTTGTCCGTCTGTCGGTCCGTTTAAACCTGATGGTACCTGGTGGCATTTTCATTAGAAAAATACATATTTTGGCATTTTGCATCACAGACTGACGCTCAGTTTGTAGCCAGTCCGTCATTTACTGCCATGTTGGCAGAAAGCGAAGACAGAGGAGGAGAGGAAGATTAAATGTTTGTCAGTTATCATTACTCATTAGTTGGGAGTATTAACGCTTCATTCAAAGATGAAGGTTGTTGAGCTAAACTTCATCTTCGCAGCTGCTTTTTAAATAATTGCATGGATCTTGTTAGGATACACTTTACGTGCTTTGAACTGATGCTCACGTCGGCCTTGCAGGTATTCTGGCAGCTCTTTTTGCCAGCTGGGAGAAACCGTGGCTGTTATCCAAACAACATCTGCTGTTTGTTCTTGCTGACGCCTCTCTGGGCAGGACGACACGGTTTGTCAGTACCTTTGAAAACTGTTACGGACGGCCATCACAAAACCTTCATGGGCCAGATGCAACGGTTAAAGTCCGGGTAAGCACAAAGACTCTCTGTGAGGTTTCACTGTAACACATACAGCTCCTCCACCTCTGCTTCAAAACACAAGAAGCCATCTGAACAAATGACAAATTACCTGTGAGGACAAATCACAAATACTGGTACTGCAGGAGGCTGATGGGACTTTCTGCAGGTAAAGCCTGAGACCATCGTGCTGGAGGTTAGAGGCAGGAGATCCACTGCAGAGATCAGGTCTGTCTGTCTGTCTGTCTGTCTGTCTGTC
>NC_092063.1:1852500-1882500 GCF_039877785.1 Chaetodon trifascialis | reverse complement strand
TCTCTGCCTCCTCCTCGCTGCTCAGTGAACTGTCATCCTGACCAGGAGAGAGCAAACAGGAACATCTCAGACTTGGAAATCAAATCTGCATTCACAATAACATGATGTCCAACAGCAGGGAGACAATGTGAGACGTGTTAGCGAGACGAAGAATCTGAAAGGCTTTCGTTTAGCCAGCGTGACTGGAAGGAAGGTCGTCACCTTCTGTCTGTGAATGCAGCTGCTCTGCACGCTCATGAATGAAACTGTTTTTCTAATCTCTCCAGTCATCGCTTTGTCGGTGTCAGCATCCGTCGGAGCAGCTACGACAGCTGCTCCACCGGTTTAACCCAAACATCAGAGGAAACCAGCAACACGAGGCGGAGAAGCGGCAGGCAGGCCAATCAAACGCTGCACGCCAACTGCTGCTCGCCGTGCAGCACCTGCAGGCCTCGCTGGCAGCAGGGACGTCACACTGAGATGTTCTTCCTCTGCGCTCTGAGCTGCTTCACGCCACCTCGCACACTTTCCCTCCACTCAGTCCAAGAACGCCGGGAACGAAAAACCAAACGCTCCGATGGGAAACAAGATTTTCTGCAGCGACCAGAAGAGCATTTACGAAACAGATTTGAGGCCGTCGGATCAGCAGTGACTGACAGGTGAGCTGCAAACATCGAGCGTGGAAACACAAAGAGAAGACAAGCAGACACGAAAGAAGCGAAGATTTGCTCGACTTTGAGGATTTGTGCTCATCCTGAAGCTGCAGGACTTCAATCATGAAATAAAAGAGAAAAATGGATCTGGATCAGAAATAACATGAAGGCTCCTGAGACGCAGCAGGTCAGAGCGTGAGCCGCCAACAAACAGCTGAGCTCTGACTGAACAGGTGTCATGGTGGCTGCTTACGGTGGACAAACACGAACAGATAAAAACATTCAGGGTTCAATCTGAGCAATCAAACTTTACGTTTAATGTGTCTGTTTTCTTTTGTTAAAATGTTGTCACACCCACACTTTGGTAACGACGGCGTGTTTATGACCGAGGAAAGATCAAAGACACCAGAGAAGACAAACTGTGTCTCCTGCATGAAAGACAGACGAGCTGCACGTCCGTCCACCAACACGACGTCCACATGCTTTCACCGAGCCTGAGAGGGAAACGACTGTCCAGCACTGACTAACGCTGCATCACACTGATGAGTCTCTGACGACGGCCACCGCCTCAGATTTAACCATCAGTGTTGGGTGACTGGCAAAACTAACCCAACCAATCACAGCACCTCTTTCTCACGATCACACTGGAGTTCAGAGGTCATCGGGGAGGCGGGTGAAGCAGCTGTCAATCAAACTGACAGGCGTTGTGTGTGCCGCCCATTCGGTCACTGTTTCTACATCTACTGGGAATCATCCAGATCACAGTTTCACTGCACATCCAGAGTTATTTATTGTACAGGGAGCAGGCTCGGCTGCGCTGGCTGCGTCAAACGGCCGACGTTAACGTTCGATCTGGAGTTAGTAACGATAAACCAACGTCAAACAGGCAGCGGAGGCACAGCTCAGCGAACTGGAGAGCGCGTCTGATTGGTCAACGCTCAGGAACACGTCGTTCAGACATCGAGACTTTGTGGGACGTCACACTACACGAGCACAGACGCCTGATCGTCGTCGTCATCTCAAAGATCGTGTTAGATTAACGCAGTCTGATCCCGGCGTGAGGCTGAGCAATGACAAGTGAAGGTGATCACACCGTCAACATCTGCTCAGCTGCAGGACTGAACTCCAGTGTGTTAGAGTTTCATATCAAGTTTCATGGAACAGCGACAACAGCAACAAAAAAAGAAGAAGAAGAAGAAGAATACAATAACCAAACACATCACTGTATGCAGTGATGTGTTTGGTTATTGTACCGTGAAAATCTCGTGTCTGCAGCCCAAACACTGACATGATTCCAGGATACTTCAACATGAATCTCACCACCTTTTCAAACTCACTCACACACACACGCGCAAACACACACACACACACACACACACCCCTCTGTTATCAGCATCTAAGGAGACCTGCACTTTCAGTAATGAGGTCCTGAGTGCCACAACTGCCTTTTATTGCACATACGCACACACACACACACAAACAATGGAGAGATTAATGAATGAGCAACGACCTCAGTGACACTGAGGCTGAGACGCAGTAAACTGCTCTTTATGACTGCTGAAGAAGAGAGGCGGGCAGGTGAGATCCCCGCCGCACGTTTCCTGCTTGTTTTACATACATGTGGTCGTTGATGCCAGCAGGGGTACGATGCATGAGTCGAGGATTCACATGACGCTGACGAACAGCTCAGCTAGTAAGAGAGCTGCTCTGGATGAAGATGACAGAGTGAAAGGAAGCAGAGAGACGTTTAAACACACCTGGACGGCTGTCAGGTGCAGTCTGCATACATTATGACAGACGTCACACGCATCACAGTTTGGATGGGAGGTGTGGAGGGGAGTGTGGGGGGGTCGTGGAGTTCATGGAGAGGTTTGGGGGTGGGTCAGACGAAGCCTAATCTTTCCTCCTGAACGCTGCCGGCTTTAAAATAAGAAGCTTTTGTTCAAGTAAGGTTCGGCATGCGGTGACAACAGCGACCTGAAGTCTTTCACCACGAAAGACGTTTGATTGTTTGAATGAGCTGCTGACGTGTGGAGGCCGACACGGACGAGAAACACGTCATCGCTTACTGATGGTGAACGCAGCCTTCTCACTGACGATGTCTGCTGACTCTCACAATGCTGGACGAGTCTAAGATATTCATATTTAGCCCAAATTTGAACCTCTTACGCTTCTATGAACATCAAATGTCCCTCCATGTGAAGAACCTGGTGGTCACAGGATGGATATTGATCAGTGATCAGTGATCAGTGCCAAAAAGATCGCATCTCTCTGTATAAACGTCGATGCCTCACTTCTCACTGATGTTCAGCTTCTCTTTAAAAAATGAAGTGCTGCAGGGGATTCCAGCTTCTATTTAAAGGAAAGAAGATGGTTGTGCGTGTGTGACTGTGGCTCCTGTAGTGAGTCCATGTGGCAGCGCTGACCCATATCTGTCCGTTAAAGAGGGTTCTCCGAGGAGGAGTTTCCCCGGGCTCGTCACGCTGGATTAGCCTCCTCGCCGCAGCCGGGCAGCCAGCCAGTGCGACTGCACACAGTAACTGCTGGCATCCACGTGGGTCTGGAGAGAGCCGAGCCTTCCAGAGAGCTGTGTCATTAAATCAGAGAAGCTTCAAACCACAGCGAGAGTCGCCGTCACGGGCCGAGCCCTGCGTCACCGGCACGTCTGCAGACGCCACTCCAAAGAAAGGCTTTGTTTCCAGGTGAAGGACAGTCGTGAAGGTCTTCTTCAGTTCTGGTTTAAATGTCGTGTTTGGGCACTTTGTGACATCCAGTGTGTCTCGTGATGTCTTTCATATGTCTGTTCACACTGCAGGGCTCTGTGCCCACATCTGTCCCACATGTGACACGCGTGGCACCAGAATGCACCGACAAGAAGATGCTGAAGAGGACACGAGCTGCGTTTCCATCAACGAGTTTAAATGCGAAACATCAGAATCCAAAAGATTAATGGAGACAGCAAAATTTAAAAAAGTTATGCTCACTTTTTTTTTGAGTCACATGACTGATCAGCTGTTTCCGCTACAAAACCCAAAGAAGAAGAAGAAGAAGAAGAGGACTCCGTTATTCCCATAACCCTCTTCGTCTTCATCATCTTCGTCTGAGGTCATGAAACACGGCTGATTCCAGCTGACATGAAAGAACAAATGAAGAAAGAACAAATTTTCTCCATTGTTCTCTCCGGGGTTTGAGGCGCCTCGTGTTCCTGGTCCTTCTTCTTCTACTCTGTTTATCGTAGCTCATACCTCCACCTTCCGTCAAAACTACACCTCGTATATTTGCTCCAGACCAGTTTCCAGAAAAGCGTCGGTCACATTTCAAAAATTTGCTCGACATCAGACGAAACACTGCAGCTATTAATCAATCAGCTGTCACATATTGAATGAATCACCATTATTTGGATTTTTTAAGAAAAACAAAAGTCAAAACTGTCTGATTCCAGCTTCTGAAATGTGAGTGTTTTGGTTTGTGGTTTCTTCTGTGACCCTAAACTGAACGTCTCTGAAGACACCTGAGGATTCATCGTGGGCACTGACCGACGTTTTCACCATTTTCTGACATTTTATAGAGCAAACAGCTTTAGCTTGGACAGTAAATAACTGTTTTCTGTTTAACCCGTCGCTGCAACGCTCTTGTGCTGTTGGTAGATCAGAAAAAGCCTCCAGTTTCATGACACCTTTGTCAACTGACGTCACACACTGATCGGCCTCAGGCTCTGATTTTATTCAGCACATCTGTACGCAGCTTTTGGTCGTTAACACTGAATGAAACACGAGGAAAGCGTCACCTCTGAGGGCAAACACTCAGAGCTTGGACGCTGTCGGCTGCAGGTTATTAAAGAGCTTCGATAATCAGACAATTAAAGGCAACTGAAATGCACAAAGCTTCAAAAGCCGCTCCAGATTGTTTCCGAAACAACGTTCGGTGAGCGAGCGCGCAGAAGAAACACACGCTGCTCCGGGCGTGAGACGAACAGCTAACAGCGCCTCGCAGCTCAGATTTAAAGGCTGTTCGCTGTCAGAAGAGCTCCACAGCGTGAGCTCGGCATGTTAATCAGCTCAGAGACTGATCTGAGGCTGCCAATCCACCACCGCCGGCCACAAACGATCAAATGAGACCTTATTTTAATCTGCTCTCAATTCCTTTTCAATTACTATCATCACAGCCCACATTAGCTCTTTTCAATCACCGTGTAATCTCTGCGCAGCAATCGCTGGTTAGCCGACGCGTCTCTGCCGCGGCGTCCGACCGGAGAACCACACGTTCTCATTAGACCCGCGCTGAATCTGTCTGATTTCACTTCTCATGAAGAACATGAGGAAGACGAGCGCTGATGAAGTCATGAGGAGGCTCGTCTTCTCGTTCTTCTTTTGCTTCCTCGAGCTCCAGCTCAAAGTCACTTCTGATTTATTGAAAAAGCACAAATTACCATCAACAACTTGAAATTACTGGAACATTGTGACAGCAGCTCGTGTAATAATTATCGACACGCGGTGAAATTAATAACGGTGATCCACTCAGACTCCTTTGTTTGTCTGATTACACGGTGAGAAAAATGGAAGTACAGCTCAAGAATGAAACAGGCGCCTTGTTTGGTCATCACCATGTTAGAAGAGGAGGCCGCCAATCACTGTCAACAAAGCCCAAAAACAATCGATGCATGGATCTGATGGATCCTCCTCAGCGAGCCTCACGCTGCATCACCACCACTCAACCACAAACTCTCACCAGAGCAGCAATGTGGATTCATCCGCCGCTGAAAATAGCCCCCACCAAATGTCTGCTTCCTCCACCTGTTTTCACAGGTTTTATTGCCAATAAGAGAAATCTAGAATATGTGCACATATCTATCTATCACCAGCCGGATGTCACATTTCCTCTTGAGCCAAAAGCAAATGATAAATGAGCATCAGGACTAAAATATTTACCATGGAGAAATATCACCTGTTCATAAGGTGTTATTCCTCCTTCTTATTGGTTATCTGCTGGAAACCTGCTCTCAGAGGGAGACCCCCCCCCCCCCCGGCTCGTATCCTCCTCCTCCTCTTCCTCTCCATTTCCTCCCAGTCAGCGAATCTGAGGAGTCTTTTTCAGTGTGAGTCTGTGCTGTTTACTGATGATCTGAGCTAATCTGCATACAGGTGAACACCAGTGAACGACGCACTCTGCATCTGTCCTTTCTCTCTCTCCATGTTCTTCCTCAGTTCCGTTGGATCTTAATTCGGGAACATGCTGGATGAGCGTGTTCTCCTCAAACACTCCTCAAAGTCCTTTTCCAGCTGATTGCTTTTGGTCACTGAGAAAAGTTCAAACGCATTTATCATCAGCTTTCACCTGATGTTTGAACTTAGCTAACGTTTCAGGTGTGGCAGCTCGCCCTCCTCCAGCTCTGGTTTTGGTCTCCGCCAGCTCGTCCTGAGGAGAACTTCAGGCTCTTTTTACCGCTTTGTCTCTGAAAACGACACCATGAGAGCGAACCTGAACAGTGAATTTGTGTCCAGACAGATGAACAAGCAGGTGGACGTCAGCTGATCTCTGCTCATCAGTCATTCATCGACATTGTTTTCACATATTATTCTAAAAATAGAGATTGCAGAGACATTAAAACCTCTAACGTGTATCACAACGTCAGCTGTAAATTACAGTTTATCTGCGCTCCACAACAGAAGTGAAGCGTAATTAATCCTGCGGCTCATTTTCAGCAATTCAAACTCCAAAAAGTATGAAAACAATGAAAGATGAAGGAATTAAAAGGGTTTTTTTGGACTGTAAGTCGTGTCAATCATGTGAGAGGGCAATAAAAACTAATGAAAGTCTTTAAAATATTCAGGATTGAAGCTTTAAATGAAGCCCTCCTCATGAAACCGACTTGTGGGGGTTCTCCTCCTAAATTACTGTGTTGCTCTCGGCTGTGGGACTGACAGTGATGATGACGATGATGATGACTGTGGTGAAGATTATGAGAGGTGCAAAGCAGTAAAGTGCACCCTGGATGAATAATTAACAGCCTCTTTCATCCATTGTCTATTTTTACCAGAGTGGAGGTGAGAGGAAGAGCGAAGGTTTCAACTTCCTTCAAAGACAAAGCAGAAGGTTTGTAGAACAGGATCAGAGAAGAGGAGGAGGAGGAGGAGGAGGAGGAGGAGGAGGGTCTGTGAGCATGAATTTGGGGCAAACCTTTACAAATGTGGCGGTTTTCTCTCAGGCCACGAGGGCAGATGGTGAGGCAAACAGCAGATTAGCTGCAAGGAGGGTAGAGGAAGACGAAGAAGAGGAGGAACTCAATTTACGGACTGTCAGCAGAGGGAGGAGGTGAGAGCGAGCTTTGGAGCAGATGAGGAGCGGCAGAAGGAGAAAACTGCCAGTGGAGAAACGAGCGGAGGGAGGAGACGAAGACGAGGAATTTCAGCTCTGGTTGACAGAGAGGAAGAGAAAGTGGATGGTGGAGGAGAAGAAGAAAATAAGACACTGGAGAGGAAGGAAGAAGAGAGGAGGAGGACGAGGAGAGTATGAGGAAGAACAAAAGAAGCACACTGAAGGACACTTCAGGAAACAGCGTGATGAGAAATGATTCTGGTTTTATTTCCAGGCTGCAGTTTCAGCTCAAACACCCATTAGTCTGAGCCATCACCAGTTTACATGCGCTCTCAAACGCAGCACGCTGCGTTCAGGAGCTACAGCTGACACATTAATGGGAGGAGTATTCTCTGCAGTCAGCTCATCACAGCTGGATGTTTCGTTGGCTCTGTGGTTCTACACATCACCGTCACTCACGGTTTCATTTTACTGGTTTCTGTGTTTTCGACCTCAATTTTGAACCAAATCATAGTTTGGACTTTTTCTCTGAGCTGAGCGACTCGTCCGTCCACGTCCACCCTGACAGCTGCAGACGCACATCTGCCAAACACACACAGACAGCAGTGTGTTTGTTTGCCACAACTGCTGTGTGTGTGTGTGTGTGTGTCTCTGTGTGTGTGTGTGTGTGTGTGTGTGTGTGTGAAGGAAAGCAGAGCATTACAGATCTGCACATCACTGTGTGTGTGTGTGTGTGTGTGTGTGTGTGTGTAGAAGGCAGGGCATGTGCATTTCTACAAGTCTATAACTGAGTGTGTATAGAGGAGTATTGATTGCTGCTGCTGCACGCGTGTGTGTGTGTGTGTGTGTGTGTGTGTGTGTGTGTGTGTGTGTGTGTGTGTGTGTGTGTGTGTGTGTGTGTGTGTGTGTGTGTGTGTGTGTGTGTGTGTGTCTCCAGAGCAGAGCAGCCGGATCTGGTCCTATGAGCACTGCTAAGCTAATCAGGTTAGCCACCGGACAAACGGAAGGAAACATTTCTCTCCCTCTGCGCTCATCTCCTCTCCTCCATTCACGCCCGTCCTCCTCCATCTCCTCCTTCCTGCTCTCCTCATCACCTCCTCTGCAATCACTTCCTTCCTACCCCTCCGCTCAGCTCTCCTCCCCCATCAGCTCCTCCTCTTTCATCACTGAAAACAAAGGGAGCGTCACCTTAAACCAACAGTGAGAAAGAAATCACATCCAGAAACATCCAAATATTTCTCCTCAACAACACACACAGCGTGACTGACGGGGAGGTGTGCTCACGTGCTGATTGGACACATTTCCCAGCATTTCTAGACTTTTCCACACTGGATCAATGACCTCGTGGCCCTGCAGAGGTTCAACGCGTCTGCTTCAAACTTCTGGAAAAAAAATTAAATTAAATCTATAATAATCTCTGCAGCTCGCTCCACCCACGCCTCCGACTGCTGCATCCCCACAGCCGGAGCCACCGGAGGGCCGTGAAGCCTCTCTGCAAACACCAATTACACACTGAGAGACGATGTTTTAGCAGAGAGGCCCAGAGCGGCAGAGAATCAGCGCTCAGCGACAAAGCAGCGACCGTGAGCGTTCCTTAAATGGACCTCATGCTCCGGGGTCAGGTGACGGTCATCTTTATTAGTGAAGTCTGAAAGAGTCCAATGTGACGTCACGTTTTACAGCGAACACGTGACTGAGTATCTGTCAATTGATCGATGATTCCAGAGATTATTTCACTGCCTGTGCCGACGGTTTCCTCGGTCTTTACACGTTCTAACGGGTGAGAAGCAGCAGACAGACGTAACTGAGCAGAAATGAGTCCTCCTCCTCATCGTCATCGTCTGCTTTTTATGCAGAAATCTGAAGTCTGGCGAGACTGAAGTCAACGTGTTGCAACTCAAACAACTCAAGAACACCAGTTTTTTATCATTGATTTGGAAATAATCTGTGAGAAACGATGAAATACAACAAAACAAGCCGAAACTCTGACTGCGATCATGCTGCTTCGGTCTGAACGTGGACGTTTCTCCACCTTTGAAGACACGCTGGACTTGTCCTCGCCTCCACGTCCACAGAGGAGCGTCATTTCTCCTTCGTCTCCTGCGTCGGTGCTCTTCATCGTGCTCATTATGTCTTTGAGAAACTGCCATTCAAACTCTCCACCCGATCACAGGAACATGAATATCATTAAGAAATCAATTAAGGTGGATGTTTCCTGCTCCTGTGAAGGAGTTGGGAGGGTGGGGGTGGGGGGTCTCACTCTGCACCGCCTCTTTGTTCTCTTTGTTTTGCAGGCGGTGGTGGTGCAGAGCCGGACCCTGAAGCTGGCATCCTTCCACCTGCCTGCCTCCCCCCACCCATCACTCTCCCGCTCCACCTCCTCATTCATCTCCCTCTACTTCTGCCTCCCTTCCCCCTTTCCTCCCTCATCCCCTCACCCTGCCAACTCCATCCCCGTCTCCTGCTGCCCTCTCCTCCCTCCACCATCGGCCTGCCACCCCCCCCTCCCCCCTCAACGCTCCTCCTCCCCCGCCCACTCCTTTTCCCAGCTCCACCCTGCCAGCTCCCTGGCTGCAGTGCTCTTAGACGTTTTTATTCTACACCCCTCAGAAGTGAGACCCGCTCCCTCTCTCCGCCTCCTTGCCTCGCTCTCCCCGTCTCGCAATCATGTTTGTGCGTTTCCATGGAAACTGATCAAGGTTGGATGTCCGTTATAACGATGTTGATTTGAAGGAATACTGATTCCTTGAATGTAGAAATAAATGCGACTGCCGGGCACTATCATCATCGCGCCACACGTCCACCAGCAGCACTTCTGATTCGTTCTGTGAGGGGCTGTGATTGGCCGGTGGGACAAAGTGGCGGCGAGGCCGTGTCGCACCTCCACCATCTCTCGTGCGAGTGTGTGTGGAACCATTTCATGAGCTTTTTTTACGTGAGGCGAGAGACTGAAGTGTCTCACAAAGAGCTCCCGCTGCTCCTGAACGTCTCCTGTGTTGCATTAGAAACCCGGTTTAAACATATTCACAGCCCTCAAATCTCCAACTCAAATATGTCTGATGTAATCTCTCTATTTATTGTGCTATTGTTTGAGGAATCAGCAGGTTCAACCGGGCTTGGACCCCTTAAAAATGTGATTTGTGACTGTGGATTTACAATGTGAGCACTTTCATTTGAAGGACTTTGCAGTAACTCACAGGAAGAAGCAAAGAAGAACACAGAGGTCTGCAAGACGAGCTGAGACCTGAGTAACAACTATTTCTGCTCTTTGAGATCCCTTTAATGATCACGTGACCCCTCAGATTTATCTCCTGCCCCAACGTGTATCAGGATAACACAATAAACAATAAAGAGGTCAAGATGAAGACGATGTTCTGCAGCATAGTGAAGAAAAACAGAGGCAGCAGCATTCAAAGTGATTTAAAAACACACAAATCCAGTCAGCGCACGGCCCACCAATCAAAGACGCCGCGGGAGTCGTTAGCAAAGACAGAGAGCTGCAACGCTGCTGCAATGTGACGCCGTGGACATCCAGAGTCACAGGGACGACTACGATCAGCGTCAATTCATCATCGTCATCATCATCATCATCATCACCGCCTACCGCCACGGTGTCGACTTCACCCGCTGCTCAGTTTGAATTAAAGGAAAAGTTCAAGCTTTTGGGAAAACACACTCACTCAGCTGAGATGTTTAATCCCTGACAGTTAGCTTAGCTTAGCACGTCTTAGCTGCGCCCAAAGGTAACAAAATATATGCAAAGTGGGATTAACTGCTCCAAGACGAGGAACACTCCATGTAAGCGCCATTTATCGTTCTGTAAATTTGTTTACTGTCAAACTGTAGCTGAGCTCACTGCGAGAGTATTTAAATTTAGGGTCAGGGAATATTGATTAGTGTGACTTTATTTCTGTTTGCTTTGCCCTCTGAGCTTTATTTGGTCATCCTGTGCAGCTTCCATTGATTAGCAAGAAAGTAAGAGGAAGTGGAATTTTATTGTGAAAAGTTCTGTTTCGTGAATAAACATGTTTTCCTTAGATGTGGTTATAAAAAGTTCGAAAAATGTAGACTAAAGATAGCCACTACACTCCAGAACATCCTCCATGAAAAACACACTTCAGCCTCACACCTGAAGGACACACCTGAGTGATGGATTTCCTAAAAGACCCCTGAAGAAGACGCAGTAACAGACTCCTTTAAAAGAAAAGCAGAGAGACATCAGACAACAGCGAAGCTGTCGTCAGTGACAGGAAAGGAAGAAGAGAGACGTGAAGGAAAACTGAGCCAACTCGCCCTCCGTCCAGGTTATTTATAGGAAGCGTTCAGACGGACGAGGACGCGCCGCGAGACCAGAAAAATGTCTCTACGGTAAGTTTGTTCCATGTTATTCATCTGGCTTTATGTTTAACAATATGCATCAAAATCAAGACAATAATCACATGTGAGATCTTCTCCATGTCGCCCACTCCTAACAGACACCCACTCACACTCACACGAGGCAGCGTCCAGTTAGACAAAGCTACCAGTCCACAGACTGGGGGAGGACACAGAAAACCTCCAGCACCTCTGCTCAAACACAGCTCTGCCGTGTCAAAGGCACCGTGTGACGACACCGCTGGGTTCGGCCGTCATCATCAGGGGTCGGCGCGCTTAGCGCCGTCTGCTGTGCGATTGAGATGGACATTATCCACAACACACGAAGGCTAAAGCGGGCTACGCTGAGCGACGGGGGCCACGTTCAAACACATCCTCACACATCAATCCCACCGTCGCTTGATGACACGGCAGGAAAATCTGAGGCGCTAACTGCCGGTCAGCCCGCGTGACGGCCGCTCGCCGCTCAGCCCGACGACAACGTCTCATTTCTGACTGCAGCCATCTCTCACTGAGATCGATGAGGGCCGGAGGGAAGAGGAGAGGATCATTTCTGAACTGAGGAGAGGTGAAGATATTGATAAGAGGCAAGCTGGCTGGACACACACATGCACGCACACACAGACACACACACAGGCTACAAGGATTAGCAGGGCGCAGGCCGAGGCGCTCCACTGCAGAATATTGATTGTTGAGAAAACCGGCCATGAGGAGGAGGTGTGTATCTGTAAAAGGGTGGGGGGTGGGGGGGTATCACCAGTGAAACACACACGCACACTAATAACACTTGATGCAGCAACATCAGCAGCGTAGAGACAAAGGCAACGAGTCGGCCGGCGAGACGGTTTGGATGACCGACGGATGGGCGGACGGACGGATGGACGGACAGCGTGAGGACAAAACACAGAACAAATGAGAGGGAATAAAACCCGTGCAGGCAGACAGACGGCCATACAGACTGTATGTCAGCAGGCTGTCTGTCTTTCTGTCTGTCTGTCTGTCTGTCTGTCCGTCCGTCAGCTCATAAAAAGCCTCGTATGGCACGCAGCGCAGAGGCGGCGGCCGGCCGTGATCGATACGCTGCCACTGACCTTCATCGAACAGACACACAGAGAGGGAGAGTGGTCGGGGGGGTAACCACGACCAGTCACATGACAGGAAGAGTCTGATAAACACCGACGGTCCCTGACTCAACGCTCCACTTCCTGTTTGACGACTTGGCCAGTCTTCATCTCGTGTCTCCATGTTTGTCTGATCTCGCCCTCCGGTAGATTTCACGAGGGAAAACTGATATCACACACACACACGCACACACACACGCGCACACACACTAACAGTTACTGCGCTCCCTCTCAGCAAACAAAGGGCCAGGTGTCGTCTCTGAATCCAGCTTTCATCGCTGAGCCTGTGGCTTCAATTCAACTCTTAAAATGGAGATCCATCATATCCGACTTCTTTGATTTTGTCTGCCTCTCTGCGAGTTTAATCAGCGCGTTATCTGGAGATCACTTAGCGAGCGTTTGAGTGTTTTTACTTGGTGCTGGAAGGAAAACGCTATGACTCGAGTCCGTTCAAACAAACATCTTTGAGGAGGCAAAGATCCAAACACAGAGGAGACCTGAAGTCTGCATGAAGCGTGGGAGAAAACAAAAAACAACCTGTGCTCATGACCGGGCTCAGATTCAGCCGTTTCTTCTCGTGCTCTGTGCGACACCACAGAAGAAGAAGAGAGCGGACGTCCATCGTGGAGTCTGACTCGTCAAACACAAACTGACTCCAAGTGTTCGGGGCTTCAGTTAAAGCTGAACACCGTGTACATCGTGGATCCACTTTAACCAAAGACAAGCCCAACGTGTGAGAGAAGACCTTCTCAGCCTCATGAACGACCTCAGGCGGCTGCAGCAGCACAAGGCGCGACGCGAGAAGACGTCTTCTCGGGGACATAAATAATAAATGTCTCGTTGTAAATGAAATCTTAACTCTAAACCCACAGAACATCTTCTCCGTCCTGAATACGAGGAAGTGCAGAAAGAAACACGACCACAGACAGCCGGGCACCGCCACACACACACACACACACACACACACACACACACACACACACACACACACACACACACACACACACACACACACGACCATATTCTAATCATTCTAAACCACAAAAAGAGCTGGACTGCTCATGCTGTGTGTGTGTGTGTGTGTGTGTGTGTGTGTGTGTGTGTGTGTGTGTGTGTGTGTGTGTGTGTGTGTGTGTGTGTGTGTGTGTGTCAGTGCCAGTGCCAGTGCTGAGTAGCCAGGAACAAAATGACCAGGAGGAAGGCAGATCCATAAATGTCATGGCCCATTGTGTCTAATTCTGAAACTGAGAGAGAGAGAGAGAGAGAGAGAGAGAGAGAGAGAGAGAGAGAGAGAGAGGAGAGAGAGAGAGAGAGAGAGAGAGAGAGAGGGAGGGGGGGAGAGGGAGAGAGAGAGGGAGAGAGAGAGAGAGAGAGAGAGAGAGAGAGAGAGAGAGAGAGAGAGAGAGAGAGAGAGAGAGAGAGAGAGAGAGAGAGAGAGAGAGAGAGAGAGAGAGAGAGAGAGAGAGAGGGAGGGGGGGAGAGGGAGAGAGAGAGGGAGAGAGAGAGAGAGAGAGAGAGAGAGAGAGAGAGAGAGAGAGAGAGAGAGAGAGAGAGGGAGGGGGGGAGAGGGAGAGAGAGAGGGAGAGAGAGAGAGAGAGAGAGAGAGAGAGAGAGAGAGAGAGAGAGAGAGAGAGCATCACTACTCTACACAGACAGATACTGACCTTGTCTTGATATTAGATAAGCTGTGTGTGTGTGTGTGTGTGTGTGTGTGTGTGTGTGTGTGTGTGTGTGTGTGTGTGTGTGTGTGTGTGTGTGTTTGGGAGGTGTCAGAGATGACACATCTCCTGTGATTCCTGCTGTTGTCTATATGAATCACATGTGTTGGTGGAGGGCTGCGAGCTGAAAACAGAGCGACACACTCGACGTCGAGTGTCTGAGTGTTGTTTCTCTCCTCGACGAGTCGCCGCCTCCGACGGCGCTGAGGCAGCGACTTCCTGAAATACTTTGTCTACAGACTGTTAAAGGTTTTGTTAATTTGGCTGCTTCTGCCTGCTTTCACGACCGGGAGTCTGCACGAGGTGTTTTATTTTGAAAATCGCCTTGATTCTCTTTGCCGTTCCTGTGTCTGACTTCCTGCCCGGCTCGATCCGCTTCGTGCAGCGTGACGCGGCCTCCGTCAGAAATAAAGGTATCCTGCAGAGAGCCGCCTCTGAAACCACCGCTGCGCTTAAGGTGGAATGACAAGCGTCATCGCGATTTGCAGGTTGCATCAATAAAGGAAGTAAAAAAACCATCAATGAACAAAATCCACAAAACACAGAAATTTAAAGGAAGATTCCTTCATATTGGAGGGTGACTTCATGCAGGCTTGGAGAGAAGTGAGATGAGTGCTGTTAAAGTCTGGTTTGAAAGCTGCAGGAGGCAGACTGTGCTGATGTATGCAATAATCAGAAGACATGAGTTTATATACGGAGACGATGTCCCGGACATGAGGATATGGAGTTACAAATATCTCTCTGGCCTTCACGTCCTCTTCCTGCTTTTTAGTGTGAAACCATAAATCCGACCAAAATCTAATTGTACGGGTCAAAGAGTGCAGAGGAAGTCAGAGTGTGTGGAGGGGGGGCTTCCTCCACATTCAGAGCTCCAGCTCCGCCTCCTGCCTCTCACAGCGTCACTGCAGCGACGGAAGTCACGGGACGAAACTTTGACGAGGAAGGAAGCGAACGGATGACAGAAAGACGGTGGAGATCAATAAAACGTGATCAAAGTTCAGCTGGCTGAATGCTGAGTGTTTGGGCCTTAATGTCGATGCTGCATCACGGCGTCCGCGTGCCAACCTGACAGGAAACATCGATGTGCTCACTTATTCACCTCATAGCCTGTGGCTCTGTGTGTCTTTAGCATGCAGATACAAATTCAAGCCTCATGGCTTCTGTACGTGTGTGTGTGTGTGTGTGTGTGTGTGTGTGTGTGCGCTGTAGCTGCAGGCGATGTGAATGCCATCCCTCCACAGAGCTCATTTGGAGCGATCCTACCTGCTCTGGGATGTGACGGGTGCACAGGTGGAACTCGTCCGTCGTCCAGCAGCACAGACACACGCACGCACGCACTCCGCCAGCTCGGCTGTGGTTGTGGAGCGCCGCTGCTGGTCAATACAGCATCGCAGGTAAAGCGTCCGCAGGTCGGTTTGTTTCACAGCAGCGATGCAGGATGGGAGCTTGTTAGTCGAACAGAGCGAGACTAAAGGAGTGCAGTCACATGACGCCGCTGATCATTTTCAGCGTGTTGGTGAGAAAACAGCAGATATGGCGTCTGGGACTGCGTTCACGGTCACAACTGAAGCCAAATGTGGCGTCTCTTTTTGTTCGCAGAGCCACCATTTTGCTCACGAGAATGTGCCAAAAGCGACGGCGTCTGGAGCGCCGCCAACACAAGACGGCGCCAACACGACGCAACAACAACAGGCCGCCGTGGAAAACGAGTGTTTAATATCCTGGCTGCAGAAACGAGGGACACTTTAAACAACAAATATCTCCCGTTCCAGCTCCTCAAATGTGACGCGTTGCTTCTTCTCTGTGTTTCGTGTCGAAGTGAACAGAAAATATTTGGCTTTCGTGCTGCTGATCGGAACAAACCAGCAGTTTCGAGGCGTCACTTCGGACATGTTTGACTACTTTCTGAGAGCGCACGCTGAATGATGAATTGCTGACGGGAATCTGAGGAACAATGCTGGTGCTCGGTGGCCTGGCTGCTCGTCTGACTCGCTGGCTGCTGCGCTGCCTGTTTTCCATCTGGCTGACAGGATGACACATGCTGAAGTGTTAGGCTGCACTAAGAAACACAGAGCGAGCACCATGAGCGACAATTAACACACAGCCGGACTGTGTGCAGCCGACGGACACACAAACAGCACGATCATACTGCGTGTGTGCGTGTGTGCGTGTGCGTGTGTGCGTGTGCGTGTGTGCGTGTGCGCACGCTTGTAAAGTGAGGATACTTCGCTCACTTTCGGGGGCTGCTTGAGGGTTAAGACTTGGTTTTCAGGGTTAGCTTAGAATCAGGTTTAGCTCGGGGTCAACAGATGTCCTCACAAGGATAGAAGTACAAGAGAGAGAGTGTGTGTGTGTGTGTGTGTGTGTGTGAGAAAGGAGGTCTCTCTTCAAACGACCTTTATCACTCATCTGTTAAGTCCACCAGCAACCTGGTGAGTGCCTGTGTGTGTGTGTGTGTGTGTGTGTGTGTGTGTGTGTGTGTGTGTGTGTGTGTCTACCTGGAAAACATATTCTGAATTATCACCATGGAAACTGAACTTTCACAGACCAGACAATACGCAGTAATATATATAATCCATACAGCGGCTGAGGTCACGTCATTGTGTAACTCGGCCTTCTCAGTAAAATGAAACCTGACGGCTTCACCGACAGACTCTAAACGCACACACAGTGTCTGCTGTCGTCGGTGGGCCGCGTTCTCCTGCTCTTTACATTCTACCTATTTTAAAGGACCATCTAATGGCTTCCTGTGAGAACTGATGTCCAGCTGTGCTGCCCTGCGCGGCGTCCAGTCGCCACGAAGCCTCGCAGTGATTCACCACGGTGGGAGCGGCTCTGCGTCGCGCGCCGCGACAACAACGTACTTCACACATACTTATAGAACCATAACCTGCACAACAACCACAGAACTTAACAGAACAACAGAGGCCGTGGAGCCCGAGCTGCACCGTCACTCACGAGCTCATCATAAAACACGCTTCAATCAGACGAGGCAAAATGACGCTCAGCGTCGCAGTTCGTCTTTCCACCGTTCCAACAATCACAGACTCTGCTTTGGTGGAAACAAACATGAAAGTGCTGCAGGTGAAAATCCAACAAATCTAACCATCAGCAGCGTTCGTTCCAGCACTGTGGGCCTAAAACACTCAACAGTCTGAGCTAATGATTGACTCACAAAATGGGACAAGGGAGTGGAAACTGCTGTAAAGTGTTAAATCAACACTGAGACTCAAATATAACAGGATCTCCACACCGAGTTTCTCCATAAAAAGGCGGGTGTGCGACGCAGAAAAGAGCTGAATAAACAGATACAAAGGGCTCGACTGCAGAGAGGAATAATGTGCATGTTGACAGCCAATGGGTCAGCTGTCAGTCAGCTAGAAAGTCAACCAGTCCATCATCACTGGATCAGTCAGTCATCGAGTCAACCAGGAAATAAGTCAGTCAGCCAGAGAATAACTCAGTCGGTGTTTCCCTTACAGCCATCGGGGCATGGATACTGGAGATTAGTGGAGTGTCCAACACTCTGAGCCCCACTTAATCCAGTCAGTCACAAATCTGCCCCCAGCATGACGATTAACCCCTTTCCCCTGCAGGAAGCAATCCTAGGGAAACACAGCACGGATTAGTCCAGCAAAGGTCACTGCTGGACCAGGCTAGTTTCTCCCTGCGAACACGTACGCAGCACTGCCGAGCTGCACACGCTCACCTCAAACCGTCTCCAGAGGTCAACCTGTGCACGAAGGCAACCGACGGACAGGTAGCGAGGTGTGCTGCCTTAATTCATGTCAATTCATGTCTTCGTATTAACGACGCGGCACGGTTACATGTGACGGGAAAGAAAAGGTCAAGTTCAGTCTCGCCGCTCTGAGTGACCCACGACATGAAACTCTCTCCATCTTGGCGCGTTCGCCACTGATTCTGGAAAAATTAAGACTTCTTCCAAAGTGACAACCAAACCAACCTTTGTGATTCATGCTAAAATGAATGCTAACATCACAGCACACGCCTGCTGAACGTGTGTGTAAACAAGCTACTTCTCGCTAACATGCTAACTGTAACAACACGTCACGGCGGTGAGGCTGTTTTGAGTCCCTGCGCCCCCTAGTGGCCAAAAGACTGTTAATTACCTTTAAGCTACTTTTCCCCAGAGCTCATTTTTCAAAGCAGAAACTAAGGGTGCGTTCACGAGCGGGCTTGTTTCTGGAGTGTTTTAACTTTTCCGCCAGTGAATTTGGTTTTTGACTGTTTTGTCGTTCAGTGTGAATCTAAGCTCGCTGCCAGAGATCCAGCGGTCAGCCCTCTGAGCCACAGCGGTGTACTGATGATCTTCATCTTTTCGTTCTTATGGATTCGTCACTTTAAATGCCTGAACGAGCGGCGCGGCGTCAATGTTTTAATTGCGTACCTTTTGCTGGAATACATGTGTGATGCATCGCTCTGTGATGTGAGCGCTTACCTCTAATTTTCCCTGTGTATCAGTTATTTTCCAGGCGACTAACTGCTCTGACCGGCAATAATCAGCACTCAGGTTGAGCAGATTGAGTTGTCCATCTCTGCTGCAGCCGGGCTCCCTCATGAGCAGGGCCAGCTATCAGTTTATACTATTAGAAGTCAGAGATGAGAAACTCGCCTGGAGGAGGAGGAGGAGGAGGGGGTGAGGGCTTCGGGGAGCGGTGGAGGAGGAGCAGAGGAGGAGCGGAGGAGCGGAGTTCAGCTCCGGCTGTATTATAGAGCTGATCTCTGCAGGGACTCTGGTTCCAGTGGCTGAGCACTGAGCACACAGCAGCATGGCCGCCAGGCAGCACTGGTCCGCCACAGACAGCCGGAGTAATTACATGGAAACGTTCTCTGTGTGACTCGCTGCAGAACATACAAAGTGCTTTATGATTGGAGCTTTTATCCTGGGGACCTTATAATATGACAACTTCAGTTTGGCTTATCTGTGGGAGGTGAACCTGAGCAGCTGAGAGGCCCTGGAAACATATTTTCTCTATTAGCTGCTGACTGTGAGCGACGGAGCCGACATGAGCATGAACAGTTTGGTTTCCGCCCTTCAAACATTTCTGCCTTCATGTTTTCATCACGGTTTCTCTCGTTGGTTTGACGTGGGCGGGGCTTAGCTGGAAAACCGTGATGTCATAAACTTCAAAGCACCAATCGGGATTCAGAGCATTTGACAGTTACGGAACGGAAACTACGTCAGGTTGTGGAAAAGTCTTTGAAAAGATCGATGAATGACACAAATGATCATCGTTCTGCACCTTCACCTTCCATCCATCCTCTTCTCTCTTTTTATGGTCCTTCTTTTAAAATTCAGACAGCTGCTAGTTTGTTACTCAGACTAAAGACACTTCCTTCGCTCTCCTAAACTGTGAAACTGACGTGTCTTCAGCAGGAGACGCTGCCTTTTTCACATTTTTCTGCTGAATGGTTTTATCCTCTGAGAGCTGCTGAAAAGACTTTAACCCTGCGAACACTTAGCAAAACTCCACCTCTTTCAACCACACCACCCACGTCTGCCTGAAGGTTCAGCTTCTGCTGAGTTTCTCTCAAACAAATCAGATGAAACGTGGAGATGAAGAAAGTAACACAAACCGTGGAGGCGAAATAAAGCTTTGAAAACACGTCTAAGTAAGAGTGGACAAGAGACAATCTAAAACAAATATATGAACTGAGCAACTAAACAAAGTCCTCTGCTCCTTTTTATTAACAACACATCAGAGTTTGAACTGCAGGTGACCTGAGTGAGCGGCTGGTGGAGGAGAAGTGGCGTGCAGTCATCCATTCATCCATTCATCCGGCTGCAGAGCTCTAAAACTCGACGTGAGCGATGGAATCCAAACAGCAGGGATGCGTTCATCTGCTGCACGAATGTGTTTACATTCACAAGTGCTGAGCTTGACCTCTCCTCGTTTCATGGCTCCACTATAAAGGCCAGGGAACGACACGCCGCCTCAGGCAATGCTAATCAAGCACTGAGTTTGCACACAACGGGCTGACCTCATCGAGCTCGGAGGCCAGCGTACGGGCCGCCAGGCAGAGGCAAACCAACACCGAGAGCGTCTCTCAGCAGAGAGCTCTGCACCTCCAACATGAACATGAAGCGCCGCACGCAGGCTGCGAACGTCCCGCCATTAGCACCACGACGGGCTAATAAGGCTAATAATCACAGGCAGGATTACAGCGAGCGCGACTTTCAAGAAGGAAAATCAGCTCGCCTGCAGCAACTTGTCCAACGTTTAGATCACGATTCCAGTCTATAGTCACGTCCCATGGCGAGCAGGACGCACGACCTGATCACTCTTTGTTTGTCTACCCGTTCTCTGGATGAACTGCCAATGCTTTTGTCTGTTTTCATTGTGTTCGTTGTTGACATATGATCCAGAGTGTGCACAGGATGTTTTATTTTGAAAACCGAAGCTCGATGCCTCTCCGGTGTCTTGACATGAGACGCTGCCACACGGTTTGTTTTGAGGTCAGATTCTGACAATTTATCAGTATTATTCACTGAATCTGACTCCAGCTTAAACGCTGCACTCAATGTATCTGCATTGGTAAAAGATATACCACAGACTGAACGATGAGTTAAAAAGAGTCCATTGATCAGCATGTTTCCAATGCTGCCAGCCACCAGTTTCCAGGCTCAGCTGAACTAAGCCGGACTCGAGTCATCGCTCTCAGCTCCACCAAAGGGTCGACCAAACGGCGCCAGAACCGAAGGAATACGCCAAAAATAAAGACACATTCAATCCTGTGCTCCTGCCTCCCGTGCTGCTAACACCGGCTGGATAATTACCACCTAAAGGGGGCTCAGGTGAAGTCAGTCATGTTGCTGGTGACTCGTGATGTAACAGGAACAGACGGGGCTTCTTCGGCCTCTCGTGGACCAGTCCTAGCTCCTGCTTTCGTAACACGTCTTTGGTCTCTCTGATCAAACTAATGCAGACGTTTGACTTGCAGCTCTGTCCCGTACAGAAAACCAGGCGAGCCACGGTCATCAAACAGGCAGCGATCGACGGCGACGTGCACATCAGACACGTGCGCTGACCTCACACGGAGGACAACTCCAGATAAAAACGAGAGGCTGCCTTTGGACGCACTCGATCTTTGATCTGAGGAGGACGAGCTTGCAGAACGGAAAGATTAACTGCCAAATTTCTGCTGAATCAGCAAAAAATCTGTGATCTCTGCGTGTGTTTTTAACTGTGATGTAATTGAGGGAGAAAGCTGAGATATATGACGGCATTCATCTCGTGTCTGACACACATTAAAGGGCCAAAGAGTATTTTCTCACAGCATGAAGCCAAAGACAGAAGACGTGAAATCAATGTTGTCGGGGCTTGGCATCAGAGAGGAAGCAGCTGAAGTGGACGTGTGTATTCTGAGAGGTCTGTATGTCGACGCTGTGCTCGTGCCTTTCATTTAGCCCTGCGCGACGTGCATCAGCGTGCACTGACGTCATCACATTAGTCATGAGTGTCCCTCCAACATGTTCCCGGACAAACGCTCCTCTTCATCTAATGGTCCTGTGAGGTGACTCTGCTCGTGACCATCGTCCCTCACATCTCCCCTGGTGTCGGACGGCTCGGACGTGTCGACATGGGGGGATTTAAGATGGATGTCATTCAGTTGTAGTGCGGCTAAAACGCAACCGCACACAACAGCACGGCGCCGTGAAGCCTTGAGCTCTCAGCTGAAGACATGCCGCCTCCTTCACGGCGAGCCGCTGCAGGAGGAGCTCGACGGGCTTATTGTTAGAGCAGATTGAAGTGCTTTTCATGCTGAACTGAATGGAGCGCCAGGCAGAAGAAAACACCTATAGACCCACTTTGTAAAAATACAGATGTCTGATGGAAACACGCGGCAGCAGAAAAAGACCTCTTCTCTGGGAGGAAAATGAAACTGATTCGTCCAAAACGAGGCTGAGAGGACAGAGAGACACAGAGACTCAAACTATTGATGTTTCCTAAATATGCAGCATGAAGGTCACCATGCTGAGGCCTGCAGGCGTCCTAAACGGGGCTTTCACAGGTGGAAGAAGGGACCAGGTGACAAACACGTCTGCTCCCAGCAGCTTAATGTTACTAACATTACCAGCTGCTGACTGTAGCCTCCGACATCAAGCGTGACGAGCGCGTACCCGTCAGAGCCGACCCCGTCTTTTTGTTTTTTAAGCCACATGCTGATCTGATACTTGATCAGAGCAAAGAAATGTGGAAACAAGATCTTCAACAGGCAGGAAATGAAAGGCCATCAACACTTCTGATGTCTGATTCCTCACTTTTTTTTGGTTGGTTCCAGTTTCTCTCCAGTTTCTTTGTGCTTCTGAAAACTGAAATTCTTTGGATTTTTGACCATTTTTGGGTCGAGACTTCGTTGTGGGCTCTGGGAACCATGATCGATGTTTCCTCACTGCACATTAATCCATTTATCAAGATATAATCGATCAGGCTGGAGCTGAAACACTTAACATATCAGCTGATCGATCAATCAACAGAAATAATCCCGTTTTGTTCCTCAAGGTGAGCATTTGCTGCTTGTCTCTGTTTTATTTCACTGAAATTATATTCTGGGGGCTTGGACATTTGTCCACGCAAAAGAAGACATATGTGACGTCACGACTTCAGACAAATGCACAAACAACCAAGAAAACACACAACAAGGTGAAGAGAGAAAGAACAAAGATCTCCACAGAGCATTCATCAGAGGCAGGAGACAGCAGAGAAAGACCCAGCCCATCTGGGAGGGAGAGGAGGAGGATGAAGGGGAAAGCGGGATTAGAAGGCAGGCTGTCTGTCCTCCCTGTCCTCCTGCCGAGCACATGGCCAGGTCAGGGGGACGCCGGAGTTATTTTGGAGCAGAGCAGAGGAGCTAAGCAGGCCCTCACAGGAGGATTTATCCTGGAAGAGGCTCTTCTCGTCCTCCTGTCCCTGGACAGAAGGCTGGGGGGGGGGGGGGGGGGGGGGGATCTGTGAAGACCTTAACCCCTTAGACGCCAGAAAAGAACCCGTGACAGGCCTGATGAAGCTGCACACATGTGCAACAAAGCAAAAACACAGCCGAACAATTTCAGGATCAACCTGTGAATTAAATGACCAAACGACACTCTTCCTCAGCGCCTGAGCTGAATCTCCAAACCCACAACGTGCATCTATAGACCTGCTGGATTGCTGCCATCTTTGCCTGAAAAGCGAGGTCAACACCGACTCATTCATCGAACTAGCTGCCGATTAATTTTGTGACGATTGACGGATCGATTAACCGTCAGAGTAAAGTGGAAAACAGGAAACAAAGTGCTGCCAGACTCAGAAAGCAGTCACATCCTGACGGCCTGCTGACGAAGACGAAAACGTGACTTCCACCATTTCTCTGCAGGTGGGAACAAAATCTGAGGCCAAATCAAAGCTGATCCCAGCTCAGAGCCACGCTGTGCCCGTTCACCTCATCCACTGCCCCGACCCCGCAGGCGGGAGACATTTCCACTGGACACCCCAACCTATGATCAATATTCTGTCCATTAAACTGATTCATAACTACAAAATCCTGCCAGCAAAGAGCCGCCACAAAATGAGCTTCTGACTCGTGAGCGTGATGAAGTATAATGAGTTTGGAAACGACCCGCAGGAACTCGGGACAAACAGTTTAAAGGGGGGGGGCCTTGCCATGGAAACGGATCCTGTGTACGCACTCTGGAGGCTGGAAGCTGTGCAGCGCTTCATGAGTGTGTCCTTCAGCTGGAGTCCTCAGCTCAAGCCTGTCTGTCTGAAAGCCTCTGCCCCGGCTGAAGGGCCCTCGTGCAAGGCAGTGAATTCTTATCACCTCCTGGGCTGCTGCTCCGAATCCAGAACGCAACCCTGACCTCTGACCTGCCCGAGGAGGGGGGCACCAATAAAGACCTGTCATCTGAAAGGAGCAGAGGGTCATGAAACACTTCCAGCTGAACGTCTGAGGCTTTGAGAGCGAGCCGAGCGACCGTTTGTACGCGCAGTCGGACGAGTCTTTGATGCTTCCAACACTGATGGACCTTTAAACACTGCTCAACACCAGACACACACACACACACACACACACACACACACACACACACACACACACACACACACACACACACACACACACACACACACACAGACGCAGGCCAGAGCGCTGATCACAGAGTAATACACAGGTTTGACAGCCATCCATACGGTTCACTATCACAGCTCTGTTATCAGCTCACACGCTCCTTTCTACCCCTTTAACTTGATACGACGCTATCTGGTTGGATTCTTGCTTGCAAATAACTTTTTAATCATTCTGGCTTCATGAAGAAGGAACCATTAAGTCATAACTGGACGATGATGACGCCAATACACACACATACACACACGCTGTGATCTCCAACAGAAGCACCGTGGTCCATGTCGGGAGGACAGAGTCTGAGCAGCAGTCCAC
Source organism: Chaetodon trifascialis (assembly GCF_039877785.1). NCBI lineage: Eukaryota > Metazoa > Chordata > Actinopteri > Chaetodontiformes > Chaetodontidae > Chaetodon > Chaetodon trifascialis. The sequence goes on along the minus strand of NC_092063.1, from coordinate 1,857,903 downwards.
TAACTTAGACTGGAGGGACAGACAGACAGACAGACAGACAGACAGATCTGTCCATAAAGTCCTGATCTTCCTGAAGAGCTGGCCTAACCAGGCCACCGTCCACCGCACGTCACACTGCTCCATTCTTTGAGAGGCCACTGTTTCAATGCTTGGCACGCGCCACCGATTGTTCCTCGCTGCGTGCGGGTGCTTGGTCATTCCGCATCACCCACCCACCCACTCCCACACACACAAATAGACGTAAACACAAGCGCACCCTCTGCACAGTCGTGCACCACGCGCGCGCACAACAACAGAACAATGTGCGTCTGTCAGGAGCACGCTGGCCTCGCGCACTCCGCATCACACCACAGACACGCTCGTGAATGATAATGGTGATGATAGCTGTCGCAGGACGGGGCGGCCTGCTGAAGCCGCACAATGACCAGCGCACAGCGCGTCTGAGGAGCGGCTCCGGGCTGCAGGCGTCGAGGCGCGGAGCCCGCTGCCCCCAGCACACACACCGACAGCCCGTCCGACAGCCCCGCGATGACAGCAACACGGTGCAACTTACGGACGCGCTCCGGCCGGCAGCCGAGCCAACGCGGAGTGCGCTACCGAAGCAAAAACCTCGCGATTCAGTTCGCGTCCATAATTGATCGGAGCGCCTGTCCGCGGAGCGTCCAGCGGCGCGGTGCGACCGCAGAGCAGAGCCCTGCAGTCCGGCTGCAGCGTGCAGGACGGAGCAGGAAAAAGACTGGAAGACACTCCGGAATACAAATAAATAATGAAACGTGCAGAAAACGCCTTCTTACCTTCACTTCTGCAAGATTACAAACATGAAAGTCGGCCGCCACGCGCGTCTCCGCTCTCTTCTTCTCTTGTTTTCGTTGTTTGCTTCAACTGTTTATTCATTCGCCTCCAGTCTTTCTTACTGTTTATTCTAAAACGACGATATAACCGACTGTACCAAGGGAGGGAGTGAGAGCACACAACAGGACCCTCAAGACTGGCAACCGGGGGGGCGGGGCCAGGGATGCTGACATCACAGCCCGAGCGAGGGGGGGGGCATAGAGTGAGAGGCAGAGGAGAGGGGAGAGAGAGAGGGAGAGGGGAGAGACAGAGGCACAAGAGACAGAGACAGAAGAGACAGAGGGAGACATGCACACAATAAATCCTCCCTCCATGAAGGTTATAATGTTGGTTATATGACATGTTTCTATTATTCTGTCCACGCCATCCATATCAAACAGCAGTGACCTCTGAACAACCTGCAGCTCGGTCCACAAACAACACGTCTTCAGATCAGTCTCACCCGACCTGAACACCGTCACCTCCACCCAGGGAGGGTGTGATTCAGACTGCGCTCGCCTGGGCTCAGTGTCCCTAATAAACTGGCAACTGGCTGCACCTCTAACTCCATTTAAAACAATGCAAGCGGAGATCTAACAGCTGATTTGTACCCCTCCTTCATCCACCTCTTCCTCCATGAACATAGAGACTTTCAGGGAGACAGGAGGACATCAGCCTTCAGGACAGTCAGAGACATAAAAGACACAGAAACAGACATATGAACTCGATCTTTTCCCATTCAAGAGACACCAAACCCTGAAAACAGAGCAGCAGCTGCAATCCAGTGGACACCGTCCTCTCAGTGCGTCTCAAACACACATGCAGTACACTGAAAAGGACAGTGTGGCTGCAGGACGGCACCGGAGACGCTGTCTTAAGAACAGACAGGACGTGTCACTCAGCTGACCTTTCACTGGATCTCAAACAAATATTTAAACACACACCGACCACCATGCATGAAGCTGCTGCTGTGTGTGTGTGTGTGTGTGTGTGTGTGTGTGTGCGTGTGTGTGTGTGTCAGTCCCACAGAGAGCAGCATGTGCCCTCTCATACATTTACATGGCAAACCTGCCACCTATAGGCAGAGGGTGACACTGCGGGGTAATTAGCCATGCATGCCCATGCACAGGACAAGGTGCTGAGGGAACTGCAGTGTGTGTGTGTGTGTGTGTGTGTGTGTGTCTGATAAGGATGCTTATCACTTCCTGTGCCACAGAAAACACAGGGCAGCTTGACCCAGGAGGGGTCCAGGAGCAGGTCTGACACGTATCCACCGTCTCTAAAGAAGGCGGCGGCGTCATCGGTCTCAACGTCGTGATGCTGTGGAGTCATTTTAGAAGTTCCAAGAATTAAAACAAGAGGCTTCACACAGGAAGTGCCGCTCAGCGTGACTCCAGTGTTTCCAGCGAGCTTTCTGTGCCCTGAGTCTTGGCTTCAGGGGAGATTTGGAGCCTTTCATTTAAAATGACGTCGCTGGTTTGGTGCAGTTTTAGGGGAAGAAGCAGCACCAGGTGAGGCTCCAGCTGACTCTCACCTGGGCAGCCTCACATGAAAAATAAGGTGCCGTGACACGGTGCTTTCACTTCCCTCCATATCCTACGTGCTGTGCACTTAGAGACCATCAAGGGGATTTTTCTGGCGGGCCTGTTTCCATGGCATCTCTGCTTTCCTGGACGGTATCCACTGGAGAGCTTCAGGGCAGATGGTGAGAGGATGAGACGCGAGAGAGGTCACGCCCCTGGTGCAAACACACCTGAGGGCTCCGAGCCGGGGAGGAGAAGGCTTTACATGTCACCTCTGCATCAGCTAAAAGCTCGACGCCGCATGCGTATGGGATTTTTAGAAGAAAGGCTGCTGAGAGGCTGAGAGACCACAGCGAGTGTCCACCTGAGGAGACGCCGCTGCAGGCTGTCACTCGGCGTCTCGTGGCGTCACAGAGTCGTGCTGCGCTTTGCTTCAGAAGCTCTTTGGTTAATGTGGGAGGAGGCGGTGGGTTTGTTGTGTATTAAACATGATCTGTGTGTGCTAAACTCCTCCGTGAACAGACTTTAACATGCTGCAGGACACCACTTGTCTCACACGTTGATTAACAACAGTATTTGTTGTGTCAGATGAGCTGCACATAAACAACGTTTGCAGCAAACATGGCGGATGCACTAACGTTTATCTCTCTTTGTGTTCTTCCCTGAGTGCGAAACATGAGAATAAAGTAAAATAAAGTGTGTGACTGGACTCGACGCGGCTCGGCTCGTACGTGGCTTCACCGGCTCTCAGCGACTTCACTAATTGGACCGCTGATCAGCACGTGCCCTCTGACCTTTGACAGAGTGCTTTAAAACCATCCTTTGTTCCTGAAGAATGAGCAGCCGCTGTGTGCGATGAGGTGTCAACGCTGTCGATTCCTCTGAACTTTTCCATCGATAAACGAAAGATAAACGAGGATTTCACGCGAAGATCGACGTCAGAATCAAAGCAACGACCACTCGACAGCGAGCAGCTTTAAAGGCACCGGAGGCTCTGAAATTATGAACAATGTCCATCAGACGTGATGTCAGCAGCTCTGACGTCCTGAAGTTCCCTGACCTGAGCAGGTATTTAGACTATTTTTACTGCACACACACAAACTGGGCTGGAAACGAGTGGCTGTGCACACGCTCCACTGTTAGATGAGGAGATTCAGACTGTGCTTTGGGGCTTCTGCTGAATTTGTTATCTACGCATGTTTTATTTGGGGCAGACGTGTGACATTTAACAGCCGGTTGACTTCAGACTTTAGACCACTTCTTTTTTGATCCCAATTTGGGAAATTATTTTGTCGCAGCAGCAGTTAAACATACAGACAAACACAGAATATAAACAATTTTTTAAAAAAGTAACCAAAAAGTAACAGAAATGTAAACAGGAATAACAGCAGTTTGTTAAAAATAAAAATAGAAGTATAGTAAGTATAACTAAATATATAGTTATAAACTATGTATTATGATGTATAATACATATTATAATAATCTGATAAAATACAATATAATTTAGTATATAAAGAAGTATTTACAGCAGAAATTTGTGCAGTTTCGGATAAATAAATGTTAATGTGGCAGCACTAGATGGATTGTGGTTGTGGTAAAACATAAGGCAGCTGAAGCAGTGAAGGTTCAGGTTCTGGTTCTGGTTCTGGTTCTGGTTCTGGTTCTGGTTCTGGTTCGTTCAGAGCTGGAAAACGTCGTCATGACGTTCAAAGAAAAGCGTGAAGTCTTTAAAATCTGATCTGCCCGACCTCCACAGCTCTCCGTGTGGTTATCAACACGTCGCTCAGACACGGTTAAAGGCTGTGGGTTGATGCGTGGCAGCGATCAGCCAATCAGACTGAACTCAACTTTGACTTGATTTTCACCGGTGTCCCCGAAATCTAATGAGAGACGGCGACTTGTGGGACCAGCCTGGTGTTTGCTTACTGTATATTTGGACATTTGGAAAAGAAAACCTGATTGTGGATCGACGGTCGTGACGTTGTACCTTTTCCAGGCCGTTCACCGGCGAGCCTTTCATCTCAACATGCATGATTTTTTCTGCTGTCTTCTCAACAGTCTTTTAGTAATTAGAATAGACCAACCCCCAACCTATCTCCCCTCTGCGCACACACACACACACGCACACGCACACACACCCCTCCTCCCAAAAATAATGAAATGTCTTTCCTCTGGAGGTAGCTGAAATAATGGGCAGAGTGGAGGAGAAGGACCATAAACGATAATGAACCACCTCATTCTCCTTTTTTAATTCCTTCTCTGATTCCCCCCTCAGCCTCCTCCCTGTCACCTCCCCCCACATCTTCCTCTCCCATCCTTCCTCCTCCTCCCCATTGCGCCCCACCATCACCTACAAATGTTCTCATTTTTATTTTCACCCGGCCGAGCACACCCTCCTCCTCCTCCTCTCCGTCTTCCTCCTTCCCTCACTCAGCCACCGCCCTGCCATCTCTCCATCCTCCTCCTCCCCCTCTTGTCTCCTCTCCTCTCACTCCTCACCCATTTCTACCGCCTCCCCCCCCAAACACGCTCCCCCCACCCCCTGCCAGGAAGCATCCTGGGTAATTTCCTCCTCTTATTGAATTGGGACGGGGGGCGGATGGAGGGAGAGATAAAGGGCTGGGCAGATGAGCGGAGGCTTGGGATGAGTGCTAATGGAGCCAGAGGAGGATTCACACATCACAAATATGCACCACATGCTCCTCTCTCCTCTCTCCTCTCTTCTCTCTCCTCTCTTCTCCTTCTACCTCGGCTTCATTTTCTCTCCTGAGTAAGAGGACTGACCTCCTCCTCCTCTCCTCCTCGCTCCCATGTTCTTCCTCTTCTCTGCCTCATAAAAACAAGCCAGACAAAAGACCTTTTTTCACAGAATGCTTTGCTATTCAACTACCCTGCACACACACACACACACACACACACACACACACACACACACACACACACACACACACACACACACACACTGAACCTAATGCTCCCTCATGTCCTATGTTATTTCTATAGGTGAGTGAGTCACTGCTCCTCTATTCCTGTCTGTACTTATGCTCCT